>NC_071494.1:7500-82906 GCF_028500815.1 Rissa tridactyla | reverse complement strand
GGTGTATGGAGGGCTTGGACGGGAGCCCCACGGATCCGTGGGGCCGGAGGGGGGATTGGGGGGCGGTTCCCCTCGATCCATGGGGCAGGAGGTGGGGCCGGGGGCGGTGCCCCCCGCCCCACCTTTCCCCCCGTTCCCAGCCCCATGGGGCCCCCCCCGCGCCGCGGGGCCTCCTCCTCCTCCTCGGCCGTGGGGCCGGCCGTGGGGCCGTGCCCCATGGCGCCGTGGGGCCGGCTGTGGCGCGGGGCGCGGCGGGCCCTGCTGCGGGGGGGGGTGCTGGCCTGCGCCGCCCTCCTGCTGCTCTGGGCCGCCATCTTCCTCTACGGCTCCTTCTACTTCTCCTGCCTCCCCCCGGCCGCCCTCCTGCGCCCCGTCCACTTCGCCTTCCGGTGCGACCCCCCCGCCCCACACACTCCCCCCCAGAGACCCCCCAGACACCCTCCTGCCCCACAGAACCCCCCATAGACCCCCACCGCCCCCATAGACACCCCCACAGACACCCCACAGACCCCCCCCTGCCCACAGACACCCCCATAGACCCCCCCAGACACCCCCCCCTGCCCCACAGAACTCCCCATAGAACCCCCCCCAGACAACCCCCCTGCCCCACAGAACCCCCCATAGAACCCCCCAGACACCCCCCTGCCCCACAGAACCCCCCATAGAACCCCCCAGACACCCCCCCTGCCCCACAGAACCCCCCCTAGAACCCCCCAGACAACCCCCTGCCCCACAGAACCCCCCCATAGACCCCACCGCCCCATAGACACCCCCCACAGACACCCCACAGACCCCCCCCTGCCCCACAGACACCCCATAGACCCCCCCCAGACACCCCCCCCTGCCCCACAGACCCCCCCATAGACCCCCACCGCCCCATAGACACCCCCACAGACACCCCACAGGACCCCCCCTGCCCCACAGACCCCCCCATAGACCCCCCCGCCCCATAGACACCCCCACAGACACCCCACAGACCCCCCCCTGCCCCACAGACACCCCCCTGCTCCACAGACCCCCCCATAGACCCCCGCTGCCCCACAGACACCCCTACAGACACCCCCCCTGCTCCACAGACCCCCCCATAGACCCCCCCCACAGACACCCCCTCCCCCATAGACCCCCCCATAGACCCCACCGCCCCCATAGACACCCCCACAGACCCCCCCTGCCCCCCAGACACCCCCATAGACCCCCCCAGACACCCCCCCCTGCCCCACAGACCCCCACTTACACCCTCCCCCCCCAAAACCCTCCCCCTCCCCCCGCTTAAACCCACCCTTCCCCCTTCACCTGCCCCTCCCCCCCCAATAGAACCACCCCCCGCCCCTCCCCCCACTCCCCCGACCCCCCTTTGTGCCCCTCCTCCACCCCATAGACCCCCCCCCGACCCCCCCTTGGACCCTCCTGACCCCCTTTATACCCTCCCCCCCCCTTAAAACCCCTCTCCTTCCCCCTTCACCTGCCCCTCCCCCACCCCAGAGACCCCGCTTTCCCACCCCTCCCCCCACTTTTACCCCCTCCCCCCCCCCGTTCACCGCCCCCCATGTTGCCCCCCCAGGACGGACTGTGCCTCCCCCGGCCCCGAGCTCTGCTCCTTCCCCACTGCCAACGTCTCCCTGCTGGGGGCCAACCGCCAGGCCGTGAGTGTGGGGCAGCGCCCCATAGATCTGTGGGGCTGGAGGGGAGGCGGGGGAGGGGCTGGGGAGAGGGCCCCCGTCGATCTACAGGGCTGGAGGTGGGATTGGGGGGGGGGCTGAAGGTGGATTCGGGAGGTTGGGGGGCACCCCATAGATCTGTGGGGCAGGAGGTGGGATTGTGGGAGGCTGCCTTTAATCTACAGGCCAGGAGCTGGGTTTGGGGGGCTCCGTCAACGTGTGGGGCAGGATCTGGCTTTGGGGGGGGGGGGGGGGGCGTTCCCCCCCGCCTCCCCTCGTTCTGTGGGGCAGCCCCACGCCGTGCCCCCCAGGTGCTGCTCTACGGGCAGCTGTACCGCATCTCGCTGGAGCTGGAGCTGCCGGAGTCGCCGCCCAACCGGGCCCTGGGGATGTTCATGGTCAACATCAGCTGCTACGGCCCCGCCGGCCGCCCCCTGGGCCCTCCGCCGCCCGCGCCGTACGTGGGGCGGGGAGGGCCCTGGGGCTGGAGCTGGGTTAGGGGGTGCCCCCATAGATCTGTGGGGCAGGGGCTGGGACGGGCACGCCCCTGGTCCTACGGCCTGGGAGCTGGGGGGGGGGGGGGGCGGTTCCATCGATCTGTGGGGCAGGAGCTGGGTCGGGGGGGGGCTCCATCAATGTGTGGGGCAGGAGCGGGGGTCGGGGGGGTGCCCCACGTTTCCCCCGCCCCACAGGCCATGCTGCATTACCGCTCCCCGCTGCTCCGCACCCTCCACACCGTGGCCTTCGCCGGGCTCTTCCCTCGCCGGCTTCGCCGAGCAGACGCAGACGCTGGAGGTCGAGCTCTGCTCCCAGTACCGGGAGGATCCCGTGAGTTGTGGGGCCCGGGGGGGGGGGTGGCGGGGGAGTTGTGGGGCCGACCCGACCTCCGCTCTGCCCCACATTTAACGCTCTGCCCCACAAGTACGTGCCGACAGCGGGGGCGGTGCTGCAGATCCAGAGCAAACGGGTGCAGTTCTACGGCGCCCCGCCTGCGCGTCCACGCCGAGTTCAGCGGCATCAGGTGAGGGGCCCGACCCACGGCCGGACCCATAGACAGACCCATAGACAGACCCACGGCCGGACCCATAGCCAGCCCCAGGGCTCAGACCCACAAGCAGACCCATAGCCAGCCCCACGGCCCAGCTAATAGCCAGCGCCATGGATTAGCCCCATAGACAGCCCTGTAACCAGCCCCATAGATGGCCCCGTTGCTCTGTCCGGTAGCCCCATAGCCCCACCCCCTCTCCCAGCCCCATAACCAGCCCCCGCGGCTCAGCCCCATAGCCCCACCCCATCCCCCCCCATAGCCTGGTCCCCCACTCCAGCCCCACAACCCTGCCCCATATCCCCACCCCACAGGTACCTGCTGCACCATTTCCCGCTGACCCTCGGCGCTGCTGGGGGTCGCCGGGAACTTCACCTTCCTCACCCTCCTCCTCCTCGCCGGGACCCTGCGCTGGGGGAGGGGCGGCCTCTGGGGGGGGTCCCGCCCCTCCCCCCCCTCCCCCCCCCCACAGGTGAGACCCGAGGGGGTGAGGGAGGGGCGGCGGGGACCCCACAACCCCCCCTCCCCCTCCCCCACCCCGGGGGGGGGTGGGGGGCGCTATCGCTCACCCCTCCCCCACCCTGTTCCCCTCCCCCGCCCCCAGGAGACACGGAGCGACCCCCCCCCCGCAGGAGGAGGGGGGGGGGGGGAGGGTGAGATGGGGGAGGGGCGGGGTGGTGGGGGAGGGGCGGAGGAATGGGGGAGGGGGGCGGGGAGGGGAGGGGCATGGGAGGAGGGGGGCGAAGATGGGGGGAATGGGGGAGGGGGGGTACGGCGGGGGAGGGGTGTGGGGTGGGGGAGGGGGATGTGGGGTGGGGGAGGGGCTGGGGGGGTCCTTGGGGGGTATTTTGCGGGGGGTGGGGGAGGGGCGGACAAGGGGGGAGGGGCTGGGGGTTGTTTGGGGGGGGGTTTGGGGGGGGAGGGGGGCGGGGGGTTTTCTCTGGGGGGGGGTCACTGATGTCTCCCCTTCCCCCCCCAGACCCTTTCCCCCCCCCGGCAGCGACGGCCCCGAGACGCTGGGGGCCAGCGAGGGTGAGGGGGGGGCACCCACCATTTGGGTGGATTCACCCGGTTTTGGGGGGGGGGGGGGGAACGACACGACACCCAAGTTCGGGTGGGGAGGGGGGCAAGGTTTTGGAGGGGGGGGGGCACCCAGTTGGGGGGGGGGGCACGATTTGGGTGGGTTCCCCCGTTTTCGGGGGGGTCGCGCGGGTGGGGGGGGGCACCCGATTTGGGGGGGGGGGGACCCGGGTTGGGGGGGGGGGGGGGCACACAGTCTTGGGGGGTCACTGACGTCTCCCCTCTCCCCCCCCAGAGGCCGACCCCCCCCTGCTCGCGGCGGCCCCTCCCCCCCCGGCGGAAGAGGGGGCGGGGGGGGGGGCGGGGGGGTCCCGCCGGCCGCCGCCCCCTCCCCCACCCCATACCCCCGCCCCCCGCCACCTCTGCGCCAGCTCCTGACCGACCCCCCCCCCAATAAACGCCCCTCCCCCTCCGCCAGAGCGGCCTCCCGGTGTCTGTGGGGCGTCTGTGGGGCGGGGGGGGGGCCGGGATCCGCGCCGCGGTGGCGCCGCCGCCGTTTGTCCCCCCGCGGCCGCCGTCGCCCCACGTGACGTCGCGCGCCCCCCCCTCGGGTCACGTGCACAAACAGCGCGTCGCGTCGCCCCACGCGCACACGTGACCCCGCGCGGCCCCGCCCCTTCCGGTGCCGCCATGGCGCGGCGGGAGCTGGAGGCGCTGCTGGAGATGGGCTTCGGGCCGCGGCGGGCGTGAGAGCGGGCGGGGGGGGCCGGGGGGGCGGGACCCCGAGGGGGGCACCGGGCCGAGACTGGGGACACCGCGGGGGACGCCGGGACCCCGAGGGGGGATCGGGAGCCCCGGGAGAGGGACGGGGGTGGGTGTCCCGATGTCCCGGGGAGTCACAATGTCTCCGGGGGAGGGTCCCGGTGTCCCGGGGGGGGTCCCAGAGTCCCCGGGGGAGGGTCCTGGTGGGGTCCCGGTGTCCCGGTGACGGGTCCCCGCAGGCAGCGGGCGCTGGAGCTGACGGGGCACCGGGGAATCGAACCCGCCATGGACTGGTGAGTGTTTGTGTGCCGGTGTCATCCCCCCTCCCCCGTGTCACCCCCCCCGTGTCCCCGACACTGTGACACCCCCGTGTGTCCCCCCCGTGTGTCCCCCCCAGGCTGGTGGCTCACGAGGACGACCCCGACCTGGAGGACCTGGAGGAGGACGTGCCCCCCCCGGGGGGAGGTGACGCCGGCGGTGACCCGGGGGGTGACACCACGGGGGGTGACACCACGGGGGGGCCCCGGCCGGCGGCACAGGACGAGGAGGCCCAGAGGTGAGGGGGGGGGGGGGGGCGCTGCTGTCACTGCCCCGGCGTGGGGACACGGGGGGCAAAGGGGGGGCCCCATTGGGGTGGGGACAGTGGGGCTGTGTCCCCCCCCGGGGGTGCCGAGTGCTGGGGTGGGGGGGGTGCCCCGTTTTGGGCGTGAAGGGGGGGGTTAGGGGGCTGTTCCCGCTGGGGGGGGCCGGGGGGGTGTCCCAATTTTGGGGTGCCCCGCCCCGGGTGCTGGCGGGGCAGGAGCAGGTTTGGGGGGCTCTGGGTTTGGGGGGGAAGAGGGGGTTTAGGGGGTGGTGCCCGGTTTTGGGGTGTGTGTCGGGGGGGTTCGGGGGTATCGGGAGGGTGTCCTAATTGGGGGTGCCCCCCCGTCCCCCCCCAGGCTGCTGGAGCTGGCGGGGCAGGAGCGGGCGCGGCGGCGGCGGGGGCAGGAGCTGGGGCGGCTGCGGCAGCGGCTGCGGGAGGAGGAGACGCGGCGAGCGGCCGCCCAGCGCTGCCGGGAACGTGCCGAGGAGCGGCTGGCCAGGTGGGGGGGGCACCGGGAGGGGGGGGGGGGAACCCCAGAACCCCCGGGGGGGGGCACCCAAATCCCTGGGGACACCCTGAGCCCCTGGGGCCCACCCCAGACCAGCCCTGAAACTCCCAGGGGAGCACCCCAAAACTGGGGGGGGAGGGGCGAAAACTATGGGGGGAACCCAAAAGTGGAGGGGGGGGAATGACCAAACCCTTGGGGCCCCCCCAAACACCCAGGATCCACCCCCAAGCCCCTGGGCATGCAATGGGGGGGGGGGAGGGGGCCAAACCCCCCCCTGGGGCCCCCCCCGACCCCTGGAGACCCCTCAGATCGGGGGGGGACGGACCCCCAGCCCCTGGGGCCCCCCCAAACTCCCCCGCCCCCCCTTTGCCCCCCCAGGCAGCGGGTGCGGGAGAAGATTGAGCGGGACAAGGCGGAGCGAGCCCAGAAGGTGAGGGGGGGGGGATCCCGCAGGATCCAGTGGGTCCCCAAGGCCCCAGCAGATCCCAGCGGGGGCCACCGGGATGGGGCGGATCCTGCCGGGATCGGGGGGATCCCCCCAGGAGCGGGCGGGTGCCTCTGACGGAGCGGATCCCGCTGGGATCCAGGGGGTCCCACTGGGACGGCGCGGATCCCAATGGATCACCCCCTGCTCCCCTCCCCCCGCAGTTCGGGCCGGCCCCGGCCCCCCCCGAGCCGCCCCCCCCAGGCCCCCGGCCCCCCCCGCAGCGGGACTACGAGCAGAGCCGCATCCAGGTCAGGGGACGGGGGGCACGGGGGGGAATTGGAGTTGGGGGTCCCGAGGGGGGGGATGTGGGTTTGGGAGGGTCGTTGGGGGGGTCCCTGGCGAGGGTGTGAAGGTTTTGGGGGGGACTGGGGGGTCCTGGGGGTCCCATCCCAGGGGTTTCCTGGGGGGAGAAGGGGCCCATGGGGGGAGGGCTCCAGGGGCTGTAGGGGTTTCTTGTGGGGGGAGGGGTGTGCGTGTGGTCCTGGGGGGGTCCCAGGGTGGGGGTGAACCCCGGGGGGGTCGGACGGTGCCGTGACCCCCCCCCGCCCTCCCAGGTGCGGCTGCCGGACGGGCGGGCGCTGACCCAGAGCTTCCGGGCGCGGGAGCCGCTGGCCGCCGTCCGGCTCTTCGTGCAGCTGCAGCGCGACGGGGGGGGGGCCGGGGGGGGCCGGCGGCGACACCCCCCCTCTGCCTGAGCCCTTCTGCCTGCGCACGGCCTTCCCCCCCCGGCGCTTCACCGAGGAGGACATGGAGAAACCCCTGCAGGAGCTGGGTACGGCCCGGGGGGAGGGCATTTTGGGGAGGTGTCAGGGTTTGGGGGGACCCTGGGGGGGTCGGGGGGAGTCACTGGGGGGTTTTGGGGGGGGCTTCAGGGTTTTTTTAAGGGGGTGTCAGGCTTTGGGGAGGTCCTGGAGGGGTTTGGGGGGGTATAAGAGGTCAATGGGGGTCCTGGGGGGGTCGCTGGGGGGTTTGAGGGGCTCTTTGGGTGGATTTCAGGGGGGTCTTTGCAGGGGGGTGTCGGGGTTTGGGGGGGTGTCGGCGTTTCAGGGGGTCTTGGGGGGGGGTTTCAGGGGGGTTTTTGAGAGTTTATCAGGGTCTGGGGGGGGTCCCCATTAATGTCTTCTCTCCCCCCCCAGGCCTGGTCCCATCCGCTGTCCTCATCGTGGCCAAGGTGGAGGGGAGCTGAGGGGGGGGGCAGGGCCTGGGGACACCCCCCGGGGACCCCCCACCCCCCCCCCGGGGCCAAATAAAACCTCGGCCGTGTCACACCCCCCCCCGGTCCTTGTCACCGTCTCTTTGTGCCGTCCCCGCCCCCCCCCCGCCCTCCCCGTTCCAGTTCCCGAGCAGCAGGGACGGGGCTGGCGCAGAAACGGTTTATTTAGTGTCTTCCCCCCCCCCCCCGCCCCGAGCTCGGTGTCACCCCCCTTCGGGTGACGGGGGGGGGGGGTCACGGTGTCACCGGGGGGGGTGGGGGGGGGTGGCAGCCACCCCCCCCCGCCCCCCCTCAGGGCTCCTTGCGCAGCTGCTTCCCCACGGGATCCACCAGGATGACGACTCCCCAGGCCCCCACACCTGGGGGGGGACACAGGATGTCACTGTCACCACCCCCGTTACCATGGCAACGCCCCATGTTTGTGTCTGACCCCCCCCCTTGGAATTTCCCCCATCCCCTCGTTGTCTTGGGGATGCCCCCCCATGTCACATCCCCTGTTGCCATGGCGACACCCCCCGTTGCCATGGAGATCCCGACCCCGCCCCGTATCCATGGGGATACCCTTAGTTCTACCCCCTTCCCCCCGTTGCCATGGGGACCCCGGACCCGCCCCCCCCCCATGGCCCCCCCCCCATGGGGCCCCCCCCAAACCCCGTTGCCATGGGAACACACCCCCCACCCCCCCCCACCCCCATGTCCGCGGTGCCGCCCGCGCCTCTCACTGATGGCGAAGGTGATCTGGGCGATGGCGGCCAAGGAGGGCGGGACGCCGCGCTTCATGCTGCGCCGCGGGCCCTGGTAGATCCAGAGGGCGGCGAGGAGCAGCGCGGAGCCGCTGAGGACGCGGCAGCTCCAGCACCCGCCGAACAGCGGCCTGGCCGGGGCGGCCACCGCCTCCCCCGCGCCCCGCGGCTCCATGGCGGCGGCGGAAGTGACGCGGCGCGGGCGGGGCGCGGCGCGAAAAAGGGGCCGTGCGCAACAGCGCCTGGCCGTCCGGGTGCAACTGCCGCCTGGCGCGATGGTTCCGGGAGTGAGGGGGGATATTACCGGAGGTGGGGGGAAGGGAGTGTCCCGGTGCGCCGCCGTTACTTCCGCCACGGCACCGGCCGCCGCGCCACGTTCTCGTCGGTCTCGGCCGCCTCCCGCAGCGCCGCCATCACCAGCTCGTTCTGCCGCCGCCGCTGCGCCAGGAGCTCGGGGCTCACCTCGGGCAGCGCCTGCGGAACCGACACCGGGTCAGGCCCGTAACGCTCCCCCCGGCCTCGGTGGTTCTAAAACCCGCCCCGGGCCCGGTTTTACCTTCAGCGTCTGTTGGCGCCGCTCCTCGCCCGCGCCCACCGCCACCCACAGCAGCAGCCCGGCCGCCACCGGCACGGCGCCCCGCAGCAGCGCCCGCGCCCAGCGCCGCGCCGCCTCCATGGCCACGCCTCCGCGGGCCGCTCTGCGCCGCGCGCGCCACAGAGCCCGCAACTTCCGGGCTTGCCTGCGCCTTCGCTACCATAGAGACGCACGGGTCAGACGACCTCGCTGGAGGACCCGCCGGGGCCGGTAACCGGGGACGACTCCCCGCCCCCCCCCCCCCCCCCGCCGGTGACGTGCGTGATCGGGCGCAGAGACGCACGTGGGGAACCCCCTTGTGTGGCGGCGAGGTTGTTGGTCCCCACGCCGTGCCTCACAACCTGGGGACAAAGAACCCGGACGCACCGGGGCCGGTAACGGAAGGACGAGACGAGGCGTACGGGTGCGGGAGAGGCTTTATTAAGGCTTAACGAGGCACCACCGGACCCCCCCCACTCCCCCCTCAACCGACAGCGTGTCCCCCGGCGTCACCCCAGTCCCGCGGCGGGCCCTGCGGAAGGACAAAAAGGAGTAAAATGGCGGCACCGGGCTCTCACCACCCCCCCACCCGGAGCTTCTTCGGTAACGGGCTGTCCCGGCACGTGAGGGTAGGACCGGCGGAGGGGACCCGCGGGCACCGAAGACTTCGCGCCGGCCACTGCTCTACCTCCGAACATCCCAGGCCCGGGCACGGCGCCGCCGGGGCCTGCCAAGAACGGGAGGAACCGCCCGCCCACCACTGCCCCCCGCCTCACCTCAGCCACAAAATGGCGGCCCTTCTGCGCGCCGCCCCTTATATACCCCCTCGCGCTGGGCGGAGCGATAGGGCCCGCCAGTCAGAGGGCGCCGTGGTGGGCTCCGCCAATCCGCGGCCGCCCCCCTTCCCGCCCCGAGCTCGCGGGCCAATAGGAGCGGTGACAGGGCGGGACTAGCGAGCGGAAGTGAGGTCAATACGGGAGTTGGGGCAGCAGGTCGGTGTGCGATCGGGATCGGGGGAGAACAGCGGGGTGGGGGGTGTCGGTAGCCCGGTAACGGCCCCGTGTCCCCCCAGGAGCTGAAGGAGAAGCCGCTCAAGCGGCGGCGGGGGCTGGCGCGGGGGGGTGGGCGGGCGGCAGAAGCGGCGGTGAGTGCCCCCCCGTGGGGTGGGGGACCCCCCCAGAGCCCCTCGAGTATCATCTGGGACCCACTGGGGGCCCCCCCGGTACCCCCCACCCTCCAGGAGCGCCCCAGGATCCCCCGGGACCCTCATGTTCCCCCAGGGCTCCCTGGAGGATGGTCCCAGGGGGGTGCTGGGGGGCTCCAGGGGGTCCCAGATGATCCTCGAGGGCTCTGGGGAGGGGGGGGGTGGGGGGTTCCCAGAAAGGCTCTGGGGTCTGCAGGGGGTTCCGGAGGGCGCTGGGGGTCCTGGGGGGCTCCACACCCCCTGCAAGACCCCGAGGAGTGCCCCCCCAGTGCCCCCCGCGTCCCCCTGTCACCACCCTTGGACCCTCAAGTTCCCCCTGGGACCCCTGGAAACCCCTAGAACCTTCCGGGACCCTCTGGGACCCCCCCACCCCATGAGTGCCCTACAATCCCCTGCGACCCTCCCACACCCCCCCCCGGCCCCTGACGCTGGGCTGCAATCTTTGCAAACCTCCGCTGTAATAAGTAACTAAAGGTGATTTGCTGATCGAACGAGTTAAGCGAGAGGAAGGAACCCATTGTGGCAGTCTTGAGAGCTCCCTGTTTAACCAGAAGAGACATGTCCACAATGTTATCTTGCCACACCAACATGGGAACTCCTGTTTGACAAAAAGCTTAACCACAATGTTATCGGAATGTATTATTTTGAGCTGATTCTGTGACCGACATTTTATCTAAACTACCTCAAGCAAGAAGCTGCAGAGGGGCGTACCAAAGATGTCGAAACCGACCTCCATGAAGATAAAAAGAGCTGCTCGGCTTGCTTGAATTTGCGAGCCTTTGGTGGAGCTGCGACTCCCCGGCCGCCCCGCGCTGCTTTTGCCTTCCTACCTCAATAAATATTTATTGAATCTATTTCGGACTCGATTTAGTTTAAATTCAACTATAACAAATTTGGTGCCGTGACTCGGATCCAGACAGCCGACTCGGAATTCAACTCTGGGAGGGCGCCCCATCTTCGGATGGTCCCGGAGGAGATCCCGACTTAGCTCACCTGGATTTTCCGAACTGAGATAGGAAAGCAAAAAGAAAAGAGAAAGGAGATACTGCAGTTCCCTGTAATTTTTGTGCACGAAGAGCCGGACGAAGACTCGGGAGTGAGTAAGTATATTGTGGTTCCGTTCGGTCGGGGATTGGGTACCCGGGTGCGAGTGACTGAGACGTCCACTGGGCTTAGTAGCCCACCGGACGAAGTGAGTGTGGACCTCCTAATAGTGCGGTTCCCATTGTCCGCGAGGGCGTGGGCCACGAACGGAGGGAAATGAGTGAATTTTGAGTGAAAGAAGGCACTTTCGGAAGATGGGACAGAAGAAAAGTAGGACTTCTGGTTCCATGCAGGAGATACGGGGTGGGGGTGGGCTCCCCGATATACCCCAAGATAGCCCGTTAGGCCTAATGATTAGATATTGGGATAGTTCCCCTTCTCGAAAAGGGAAGTCCAAGGAGAAATTGGTCTATTATTGTATGGAGGTATGGGGAAGAAAACAGATAAGAAAAGATTTATATTGGCCAATTCATGGATCCTTAGAGGATTGGATATGCCAACAATTAAACATATACGTTAACAAGAAACGACCATTTAATAAGGAGGAGAGTGAATACGCCTTTTTATGGATCCTGGGCACGGCTCAGGCCGCTAATTTGTTTCCATTAAAAGAAAAGAAAAATGATAAAAAGAAAACGTGGGATGTAGACGAACCTCCAGCGTCTCCCCCACCCTATGTCCCCCCTCCGCAAGGTCCTGAGCAAGATCTCCCTCCAACAGCCCCCACAGAACCTGGGGAAGAGGCTCCTCCTTCTAATCGAAGAATAACTAGAAGTCAAACTAGAGAAAGAAGGGAGGAAAACTTGTTGTATCCCTTAAGGGAGACTGCTATGGGGGGACCACAACCCGGAGTTGGATTTGTATCTGAACCCCTCAGCTCCGCTCCGGGGATGTGAGGGAATTTAAGAAAGAAATGGGACACTTGTTAGAGGACCCATTAGGGGTAGCAGAACGTTTTGATCAGTTCCTCGGGCCTAACATTTATACTTGGGACGAGATGGAGTCTATTTTAAAGATCTTGTTCACAAACGAAGAACGAGGAATGATCAGAACGTCAGGCATGAGGCATTGGGATCAGAGGCATCAGCATGGTCCCGCTGGAGATGTAAAATGGCCCTTACAGCGGCCCAATTGGGACAATCAAGACCCCGCACATAGAAATAACATGATTGATCTCCGGGATATGATAATTCAGGGGATTAGAGATTCTGTACCCAGAGGGCAAAATATTAATAAGGCCTTTAATGAACAACAAAAGAAAGATGAAACCCCCACTGAATGGCTGGAAAGATTGAGAAAAAGTTTACAGCTATATTCTGGGTTAGACCCCGATAGCCAAGTGGGTCAAGCCCTGCTGAAAACTCAATTTGTAGCTAAATCTTGGACAGATATAAGGAAAAGTTAGAGAAAATAGAAGACTGGCAGGAAAGGGGGTTAGATGAATTATTACAAGAAGCTCAGAAGGTGAATGTGAGAAGGGAAGAAGAAAATCAGAAGAAACAAGCCAGAATCCTGATGGCAGCTGTAAGGGAAGGACAAAATCAGGGCAGGAGAGGAGAAAGTCCCCGGAAGGGCCCAGCAGAACCGAGAAGAAGAAGATTTAGTTCGCAGGACATAGAATGTTTTTATTGTCGCAAGAAGGGACATCTACAGAGAAATTGTCGGAAAAGAAGGCAGGATGAGGAGATTTTTAAGGAAGATTAGGGGGGTCAGGGGCTCTATTTGCTGGGGACCCCTAAGGTTCCCGAGCCCTTGATAAAATTGAAATTGGGTCCTCAGCACGAAGTGTTCGAGTTCCTTGTGGACTCGGGTGCCGAAAGATCAACAGTCCAAAAGTTACCATCTGGATGTGTTGAATCAAAGGATAAACTCCAAGTAGTTGGTGCAAAGGGGGGACCTTTTAAGGTGCCCCTGATAAGGAATGTAACAATAGAAGCCCCAAATAAATATGGAGTGGGAACATTTTTATTGGTCCCAGAAGCTGAGTATAACCTCTTGGGACGAGACCTGATGGTGGAATTAGGAATCAGTTTGGAAGTAGAGCAAGAGAAATTAAAAGTAAGATTATGCTTATTAACTGCGGAAGATGAAGCCAAGATTAATCCAGAAACTTGGTATAGCCCAGGGTCGGTGGGAAAATTAAATATCAAACCGATCACAGTCTCCATAAAAGACCCAGACCAGCCAATTAGGATAAAACGGTATCCCGTCTCTAGAGAGGGGAGAGAAGGGTTGCAGCCAGTAATTGAGAGACTTTTGGCCCAAGGGCTTGTGGAACCCTGTATGTCTCCCCACAATACTCCCATATTGCCCGTAAAGAAGCCGGATGGGTCCTATCGTTTAGTACAAGATCTGAGAGCCGTAAATGAACGAACCATTACCCGGTTCCCTGTGGTGGCTGACCCGCACACTCTACTTAATCAGTTAAGTCCAGATCATAAATGGTATAGTGTTATAGATTTAAAAGATGCTTTTTGGGCTTGTCCCTTAGAAGGAAAATGTAGGGACTATTTTGCTTTCGAGTGGGAGAACCCCAAGACCCATAGAAAACAACAATTACGGTGGACCGTTTTGCCCCAGGGATTTACAGAGTCTCCGAACTTGTTTGGACAAGCTCTGGAACAGTTACTGGAATCTTATGAATTAAGTCAGGGACTAATCCTAATACAATACGTGGATGATTTATTGATCGCTGGAAGAACTCAAGAAGGAGTCAGAAATGAGAGCATCAAATTATTGAACTTTTTAGGCCTCAAGGGATTAAAGGTTTCTAAGTCCAAATTACAGTTTACTGAAGAAGAGGTAAAATATTTGGGGCATTGGCTCATAAAGGGACACAAGAAATTAGATCCCGAAAGAGTAAAAGGAATTTTGTCTCTAACAGCGCCCACTAATAAAAGACAGATAAGACAGTTATTGGGATTATTAGGGTATTGTCGACAGTGGATAGAAAATGACAGCAGTAAAGTAAAATTCTTGTCCGAAAAATTAACTAAAAACGGGTTGGTAAAATGGTCCCCTGAAGATGAGAATCGTTGGGAAAATATAAAAAGAGATCTGGTAGAAGCACCTGTCCTCAGTTTACCCGATATCCGTAAACCCTTTCAACTCTTTATCAATGTAGATAACGGGACAGCTTATGGGGTTCTGACCCAAGGATGGGCAGGGCAGAGAAAGCCTGTAGGATATTATTCTAAAATACTGGGTCCTGTAAGCCGCGGGTGGCCCACCTGCTTGCAAGCAATAGCGGCCACTGCATTAGTAGTGGAAGAAGTTGGAAAAGTCACCTTGGGAGCTGAACTAAAAGTATACACCCCCCATAACATTCGAGGAGTATTGCAACAACGGGCTGATAAGTGGCTTACAGATAGTCGACTGCTAAAATATGAGGGAATTTTAATTAACTCCCCTCGACTAGAAATGGAAACCACTTCTATTCAGAATCCTGCCCAATTTTTATACGGAGAACCTAAAGAAGATTTGACACATGACTGCCTCCAACTAATAAATTTGCAGACTAAAATAAGGGAGGACTTAGAAGACGATGAATTAGACGAAGGAGAAAAATTATTTGTGGACGGCTCCTCACGAGTGGTTGAAGGACAACGGAAATCAGGTTATGCTATTGTGGATGGGTATACTTTTAAGATAAAAGAATCAGGACCATTAAGTAAAGCCTGGTCCGCACAAGCGTGTGAGTTATATGCCATGCTAAGGGCATTAAAGCTCTTAGAAAATAAAGTTGGAACTATTTATACAGATTCAAAGTATACCTTTGGGGTGGTACATACTTTTGGAAAAATTTGGGAAGAGAGAGGCTTAATTAACACCCAGGGAAAAGGATTAGTCCATGAAAAGCTAATCTCAGAAGTTTTAAGGCATTAAGAGGTCCACTAAAGATAGCCATAGTCCATGTAAAAGGACATCAGAAGGGACTAACCCATACTGTAAGAGGAAACAATCTAGCCGACGCGGAGGCAAAACGGGCTGCATTATTAATGGTTCAGACCTTGAGAGAGGAACCCGAAAGGCTAAAATTAGATAAAACTTTCACTCTCCAAGAATTGGAGAAGCTAACACAAATTGGAGCAAAAAGAGATGGCGATAAATGGCTGCTACCAGACGGCAGGGAAATTCTTCCAAAAGGATTAGCTCGGGGAATACTGAATAAATGACACCATAAAACTCATTGGGGAATTCAAGCTTTAGTGGATCAGTTTGAGACAAACTATGCCTGTGTCGGAATATACGGTCTAGCTAAGAGGATTTTAGAGGGATGTTTAACCTGTCACAAAGTGAATAAACGACAACTTAGGGAAAAGGTTCAAGGAGGTCGTGAATTGGCTAAAAGACCCTTTGAGAAAATACAGGTGGATTTTACCGAATTGCCAAAGGTGGGGAGATATCAGTATTTATTGGTCTTGGCTGATCACCTTACGCACTTTGTAGAAGCCTTTCCAGTGGTAAGAGCTACTGCAAAGACAGTTATTAAGATTCTCTTGGAGGAAATTATTCCAAGATATGGGACTGTGGTGGTAATTGACTCAGACCGAGGTCCACATTTCACATCCAAAGTAATTAAAGAGACAACTGAATTGTTCGGTACAAAATGGGAATACCATACTCCCTGGCACCCACAGAGTTCTGGGAAAGCAGAAAGAATGAATGGGGAGATAAAGAAACACCTAACCAAACTTCTGGTGGGAACAAAAATGAATTGGGTTAAATGTTTCCCATTGGCTTTGCTTTACATTAGAACTCAGCCAAGAACAGATACTGGTATATCCCCCTTCGAAATGTTGTATGGAATGCCTTATGACTTTGGGTTATTAGTGGAACACCCAAAAGTCGAGGATAAACTTTGAACAGAATATATTTTAGAACTTACAAAAAGAAGACAGGAACTAAGAAAGAAGGGCTTGGTAGTACAAAGACCTCCCTTGGACATTTCCATACACCGAATCCAGCCCGGAGACCAGGTACTAATCAAAACCTGGAAAGAAACCTCCCTAACACCCCGTTGGGAAGGACCCTTTGTTGTTTTACTCACCACAGATACGGCTGTACGGACAGCAGAAAAAGGACGGACTCACGCCAGTAGGATTAAGGGACCTATCTTCCCAGAGAAGTGGACTGTGACGTCGGAACCAGGAGATCTTCGAGTAAAGATAAGGAAAAGCGAGACCGGTAAATGAACCACTCCAGAAGGGAAGTAAGAGATAGTTTATATCGATGGTTCCAAATACCACCAGGAAATACTCTACGAAAGGTATATTTTGCACCTTGGAGTGAAGAAAGGATACCGGACCAAACGGGGGGGGGTGGATTATACAAACTAACAGGAACTCCCCAGGTTTTTCCATTTTGTTGCGAAACAGAGACGGAGATACCCGAATCACCCGGAATAGGAGATCTCTGGGGAATACCCTGCGTAGAACACCCTACTTCCGGACATTTATGTTGGGTTGTTTGCCGATGTCTAAATTGTAATAGAGATTGGTCCTGTGTCTCATTTAAGAGACAACCCTACTGTATGAAATGTCGCAATGATTTGATACGTGCCGGGGGACCAGAGGATCCAGTGGAAACTCGTAAATTCTTTTGTGGGTGGGAACTGTCAGTACCTGAACTTTGGGAAGTATATGAAACAGACTGGTATAGAGTTTTAAGACAGCGTGCTATAAGATTCGCCTGGAAACAGGCACAACAACCACATAGGTGGAAATATATTTGAGAGGTAACTAACTCTTTAGGCCTTGGAAATTATTGACAGGATAACAGCAAAATTCCCCTGAAGACTGTCTGCTGCTGCCGAGAAGATCTTGATATCCCGTTGCTCTCTGCAAAGGAGCAGACGAGGACGGCAGAGAGGTACCAAACAGTGGGGAAATGAAAGCTGGTATCCTATTAATGGTATTGATTACCACGACTTTAGAAAATGAACATCAACCCTTCAGTTGGACCTTGGGTCGATGGGAAGATTCAGTGGAAGTTCGGTATAATGTGACAGCCGGACCCCCAGAATTCCAAGTTAAATTGGAAGATTTAGTCTTTTATGAACTAGACCCACCCGGCCGACGAGAAAGAGCAATAAAACCTTTTTATCTCTGCCCCAGTTCGAATCCAGGGAAAAGCTATTGCGATTTCCCTCATCACTATTACTGTGCGTACTGGGGATGTGAAGCCATAGCTTCAAACTGGGACGCAGCCATTAAAGACAGATTTTTAACTGTAACATGGGGACCCAGAGGGTGCAACCCGCCAGCTCCTGGCCGGGATGGACACATAGAGGGCCCCCACCTTGGCAACTGGAAGCATGTTCTACTAGAAATCCTGCAGCCTAATGACCACGGATGGTCATTTGGACGAACCTGGGGGATGCGATATTGGGAATCTGGAACTGATAGAGGAGGACTAATATCCGTTCAAAAACGGGAAGTTAAAACGCCACAAGCAGTAGGGCCCAATCCTCCTGGTATGAATCTTGGTTTAATCAGTCACCACGGCTGACGACCTTAATTTCTGCTTTGGCGGGACCCCTCATGGTGTTGCTGTTGGCTCTGACTTTTGGACCCTGTGTCATTAATAAATTTGTAACCTTTGTTGAAAGCAGGTTAGAAAAAGTGCAGCTAATGGTGATGAAGCAATCAGAACTGGAAATGAAAATTATACCGAACGACAATGCTGAATTAGATGCAGCTCATGAGGTATTGTCTAGGTTTGATCAGCAAATCACTTATAAATAAAAGAAGGGGGGGATTGTAATAAGTAACTAAAGGTGATTTGCTGATCGAACGAGTTAAGCGAGAGGAAGGAACCCATTGTGGCAGTCTTGAGAGCTCCCTGTTTAACCAGAAGAGACATGTCCACAATGTTATCTTGCCACACCAACATGGGAACTCCTGTTTGACAAAAAGCTTAACCACAATGTTATCGGAATGTATTATTTTGAGCTGATTCTGTGACCGACATTTTATCTAAACTACCTCAAGCAAGAAGCTGCAGAGGGGCGTACCGAAGATGTCGAAACCGACCTCCATGAAGATAAAAAGAGCTGCTCGGCTTGCTTGAATTGGCGAGCCTTTGGTGGAGCTGCGACTCCCCGGCCGCCCCGCGCTGCTTTTGCCTTCCTACCTCAATAAATATTTATTGAATCTATTTCGGACTCGATTTAGTTTAAATTCAACTATAACCTCCACGAAAGAAGGAAGCCGTAGGTTCCTACCTGGCTTTGTGCTAAAGGCTTTTCCCCTCTCTCGGCAGAACGTCAAGAGCCGGCGTTTCCCCGCCGTCGCCCTTTTGCTGTGCGGTGGCAGCGCAGGACCCATGGAAGGATCCGGAGCGCTCTGCGAGTACGAGGTACGTCTGCGATGGGCGTCTGCTCTTTTCCTAAGGTCCTTGTCCTGTGGACTTCGAAGTTAACACGAAGGCTTTGTCAGCTCTCCTTCTGCAGTTTTTGTATGAAATATTTTAACAAAACATTAAAAATAATATCAGGTCTGTTCTGGAGTGTGTTACACAGCCACAAGCGTTCAAGTTCAAGAGGGACAGGGAGCTGCTGGAGAGGGTGCAGCAAAGGGCTACCGAGATGCTGAGGGGCTGGAACCCCTCTCTGATGGAGAAAGGCCGAGGGATTTGGGGCTCTTCAGGCTGGAAAGAAGACGCCTGAGGTGGGATCTTATCAACGCTGATAAATACTGACAGGGGGGGTGTCAGGAGGATGGGGCCAGGCTCTTCTCAGCGGTGCCCGGGGACAGGACAAGGGGTAACGGGCACAAACGTGACCATGGGAAGTTCCGTCTCAACACGAGGAGGAACTTCTTTGCTGTGAGGGTGGCAGAGCCCTGGCACAGGCTGCCCAGAGAGGTGGGGGAGTCTCCGTCTCCGGAGACATCCCAACCCCGCCTGGACGCGTCCCTGTGCCGCCTGCTCTGGGTGACCCTGCTCTGGCAGGGGGTGGGACGGGGTGAGCTCCAGAGGGCCCTTCCCACCCTGTGATTTCTGTGACTATTTCTGTGACTATTTCTGTGACTATTTCTGTGATTCCTGATTCTCCGATCTGCCAGTCCTTGTCAGCAGCCGGATGGATCGCAGCGCTGGGGATTTGATTTCCGTCCCCCCCCCCCCGGACCCTCAAAAGTAAAACCATTTGTGGGGGTGGGTGTGTGTCTCTTATCTCACTGATTTTTCTATGCAAAATTTAACTTAAAAAAAAAAAAGTTGACATTGTATAATTACCCCCTGCCTCGCCTGGTTTAAAGCGCAGCTGCCCGGTAGCTGCCGCATCCCATGTAGGAGGTGTGTTTAGGCAGGTGGGTGTTTGTTCTAAAGGTTTAAGAAGAGGTGACTGAGCGTAACCTTTTTTTCCCCCCGGTGTTCAGACGGCGCGCTCTGAGGTGCGTTATTTCTGCCCGGCTCTCAGCGGCGCGTTTCCCCGGCAGCCCGGTGGCATCTCTCTCGGGCGGCGCCGCCGGCCAGATGTCCCTCCTCATCGTGCAACACCCAAACAAACCCGCGGTCGAGTTATTACTGTGCATTTTGGGGAGAGAGAGGGTGTTACGGTGTCCGTTCCCAGCTGCGCAAGAGAAATTAGTGCCAGAGGAAAGTCAAATACTTTTATAGTGTGAGTATTTTTATTTGGTGTTGTGGAATAATTACTAAATTGGCCGAGAATACAAAAATACAGCATTGTTCACACATTAAGGAAAGTCATGGAGTCAACAGGCTTCTGAGGTAGAACACAGCCGCAGCTGGCACACGGAGAACGCAACGTCTGTGATTCCCTGTACAAGGCTGTTTGCGAAACTACACGAGGGATGGAACGGAACGCGCTTGTTCCGCGGCCTTCCCTTGTGACAAATAGCAGATATGGGGACGAGATGGTACTACGGAACTGATAAGCGGCCTACACGCTACCCGAGCCAACATTTCGTCAAATGTTGATGAAATGCTGTCCTTTGTGCGAACTTTGCTCACCACAATGTACCAAAACACACCTCCATCCCGGAGGCTATCCGCCCCCGAGGTGTGAACACTCCTCCCTGAATACATTAATCATAATAAAAGTACGTATGACTAAAGTCACTCAAACTCCACTTTGAAGATAAAAAAATAGTATAAAAATAGCCCGAGAGAGGGGATGCCAGGGAAGACACCATCGCGAAGAATTCCACCGCTGATTTCCGGGATCAGTCGACGGGCTGAGCCTTTCTTCCCCCCCATAGGGACGCCTTTTGTAAGACTTCGATTACACCGAGCGCTTTCTCGGGGACTTAGAAATTTCTCTAGAGAACCTCTACCCTACATTTATAGCCAGGCTGTATCGTTTATAATTTTGTCGCGCGTTTGTATACTTAACAATATCTTTGTTTGCACGTGCTTTGCAGACAGTGTATTTATCACCGGCAATCCTAAAGAACCCGTATATCTGTTGTTTAAATAAACTGCACTGTTTCAGTAGCTAGTCGTTTCGCTTTCTCACTGAACGCGACCAAAACTTGAGAGAGGCCGTGCTGGTTCAGGAGCACGACTAGACTGAAGGTGCAGTCCACTATTAGTGTATCCAAATCGTAGTAGTTTAATACGTATTAAACGCGATTGGACTGACAGTGCTGGATTGGGCATCGCTCCGTATTTAAACCCAGCCGCACCTGGCCCCCCACCTCGGTGAGGAGTGTTAGAACATGAGGGGGTTTATCTTCTGCCAAAACCGCTTGGCCCCGTTTCACGCAACAGGTGCACATAAACCTAATGCCCACCTTGTCACCGAAAGGACAAGGCGTTTCCCGACACCCGTGAGAGGGTTTACTCTTACGCTGAGAACGTCTCCCAAATCGCAGCAACTGGCCTTAGTCCCGGCCGTGGGGGCTGGGCTGGCGCCGGCGGCGCTGGGTTTGGGGCCGAGCCGTTTCCCCACAGCCCTCCCGTCGCTCCTGCCCCGTCCCTGGCTCCGAGGGACCCCTCTGCCCCCCTCGGGCTGTTCTTTGCGGCGCTGGGCTGGAATCGGGTGTTTTTCTCTTCCAGGTGCCTCGTCGCAGGCGTCTCGCGCGGCTCCAGGTTCGCGGCCGGTGGCGGAGCCCCCTGAGGGGACGGGGCCAGCCCCGGGCCTGGGCGTTTTGGGCCTTTTTTGGGGGGAAATAGGAGGGTGTCGCTGTGTGTGTGTCTCGGGGGGGCGATGATGTCATTTGGGACACTGCGACATCACCGGGGCAGCGATGATGCGGCGGAGGAGCAGGTGAGTGGGGGATGGGGGGGGGGTTACGTGAGGGTCTCCCAGAAGAGGTGGGTCACAGCCCCGAAACGTCTGAAAATTCTTGGGATGCATTAAAAAAAAATGTGAAAACCTTTAACTGTGGGCGTGAGGCACTGAAATAGCGAAGCAGATCTCATTTATATGTGAGAAATATATATTGAGAAATAATATTAATTTATGTATGTGAAATAAGTTCCAAATAAAAACCTCTACCTCTGAGGATTCGCTGATTCTGTGCTGCTGTGTCATATGAAAGAGCCTAGAATGTAAAAATACTTAAAAAAAAAAATGTATTTATAAGAAGATATTAGTGTCCCAATGGCAGTGTAAGCAGAGGGTCTGAAGAGACGCCGGGCGGCAGCAGCGCTAACGCGGGAGTCGGAGCAGATTTTCCACATGAGCGTCAAGAGGCGACATCAATTCCCGAGTGTCCCCAGCGGCGCCTCTGTCGCTCGGGCCGGTGCTGCCGCCTGGCGGCCGCAGCCGGGGCCTGCGCGGGGCCGGGGTGGGGGGGGGGAGCCGAGCGCGCGCGCTGTGGCCCCGCCCCCGGCGGCGCCGTGCGTTGGTTCCGCAGCTCGTGCGCGTGCGCGGCTTCGCGGGGGCCCGGTCCGGCGACCGTGGCGAGAGAGCGGCGGCCGCGGGGCGAACCGGGACCGCCGGGGCACCGGCGAGCTCCGCGCCACCTGGAGCGCGATCGGTGCCGCCCGCCCGGCCTCGAGAGCGGCCGTCGGGGCTCCAGTATCGGCTCTTACGCGTTACCGCGCCCCCGCCGGTGCCCGGCAGTTTTCCGGGTGTCCGCCTCCATGGCCCCGCCGGCCTCCAGGACCCCGGAAGTGCCCCCTCAGTCCTCCGACGCGCGTCTCCATGGCACTTTAGTCCTCCAGGAGCCCCTCAGTCCTCCGGCGCGCGTCTCTATGGCACTTTAGTCCTCCAGGAGCCGCTCAGTCCTCCGGCGCGCGTCTCTATGGCACTTTAGTCCTCCAGGAGCCCCCTCAGTCCTCCGGCGCGCGTCTCTATGGCACTTTAGTCCTCCAGGAGCCGCTCAGTCCTCCGGCGCGCGTCTCTATGGCACTTTAGTCCTCCAGGACCCCGGAAGTGTCCCCTCAGTCCTCCGGAGCGCGTCTCTATGGCGCTTTAGTCCTCCAGGAGCCCCCTCAGTCCTCCGGCGCGCGTCTCTATGGCACTTTAGTCCTCCAGGAGCCGCTCAGTCCTCCGGCGCGCGTCTCTATGGTACTTTAGTCCTCCAGGAGCCCCCTCAGTCCTCCGGCGCGCGTCTCTATGGCACTTTAGTCCTCCAGGAGCCCATAAATACTCATCAGTTTTCTGGAAATCATATGCTTCCTGCACTCTTCCAAAACCACAAAGCACAATTAACAGTTAACCACAAAAATATCTGAAGATCACAAAAATAAAGCGACCCCTGCAGAACTCTTCTCCACAACAACTGGCCAGAAATCAAACAAAAGGGGTAAGAGAATCACCAGAGGCGAGTCCCAACTGTAAATAAAAAGGGGTGGTGCTTCGCCTGCTGGGAACTGAAGGCAGGAAAAAGCAGCTGCTGCTCCTGTGGCCGCCTTCATGTCTGCCGGGGGGGGGGGGGGGGTTGGCCCCGCCCTTTCCCCAGGGGCTTGTGGGAAGGGCGGTGGGCGGGGCCCGGGGTATATGAGCCCCAGCCTGGGCTCAGGAGCTCATTCTGCTGCTGGCTTTCTCCAGGGTGGGAGCTCTGTGGCCTCTGCGGCTTTGGAGCTTGTTCAGCTGTTTGGGCAGGTCTGTTTTAATGTTAAGACTAGGATAGGTAAGAAATTAGGGGTAAGACTTTTCGGACAATGTAAGGCTTGATGCCATATATAGTAGGAAATGGATTTATATGTTACTTCTTTTTTTTTTTTTTTTCTCCTCAGGTCAGTGGTTTTGCAATGAGTGTTCAGCGTGGCTAGGTGGTTTAATAGTATGGCTCTCCTTTTTTATATTCCAGGTGCTGTGTGTTTTACTGTAATTCCTGACTTCATTGAAGATAGAGTTCTGTTTTTCTCTAGTTTTGTGCTACATTCTGTAAGCAGTTGTTTTTATTACCCTTAATTGGGCCAGTTATGAGATTTTTGAGCAGGAGTTACGGTGAATATCTTGTATGTGTTTATATATGGGATTTTAGCATTTTAAGGAATGGCAGGGATGTAAGGCATGCTGCCTTTCAAGGCACAGGACAGCCTGTTGTCTTCCCCGACAGTGTGCAGAGTGTCGTGGTGGCCCTGGAGCCTTTGCAGCTTGCGGCAGGCCCCTGGTAGGTCAGGCCAGGGCTTCACTGACTTGGTGGGTCTGTAGCAGAGCCCAGAGTCTGAGGGGAGACACAAGATAGGAGGTGACAGCTGAATGCAGGACAGGGCTCAGAAGAGCAGTTCCAGAGGAGCTGCTGATGCAGGGGGTTCAGGCTGGCAAATAGAGGGTGGGAGCTGTTGGGGAGAAGTTGGGCTCCTTCCCTGACAGTTCAGGAGAAGAAAGAGGGATCCTAAGCTTTTAGCACTGGGGGATGGCTAGGAAAGGGAGGCGGGTTCATGATTCTGTCTCGGACAGGTTTTGCAGTTGGGTTTGGGTGTTGATGGGGTCTGGTCTGTTCTAGCCTCTCGCATTTGAGGCGAGCCGGGTAGTATCGAAGAGGAGCATGGGACTGGTGACTTGGTGGAAGCACAGTGGTAACGTGTTTCTTGGTCTCTTAGGTGCCGTAAATAACTGTCGCTGCAGCCTTGGACTCTGGAATCAGCGCGGAGCAGGCCAGTGTAACGCCACGGCATTTGGGAGGCCGAGGGTGTTGTGGAAGAGGTTGGCATTTCCTCTCAAGATGCTTATGGCTGGTGCTGTGGCTGCTTTGGGGGTTTTGTGTTTTCTTTTGCAGTGGAAGAGGAGACACCTGGTGACCGCAGGAAGATATCAGATGTCTGTTTTCTGTGGATTGCATCAAGGATGGATTCCGACCCCCAACCCTCCAAAAGATAAGCTGAGAGACTGGTGCCAGAGAGGGGCCAAGGGGACGAGGTTGACAGTTGCAAAAAGGGGTCTTTGACGTTAGCGTAGTGGCGAGGGCCGTCCTGGGGCACAGTCCTCTTTGGGCAGGTAAAGGACGTTGCTTACTGTTCAGCGTGATGCTAGCGCGTCCCGGGCAGGGCAGTTCCAGCCTGTGTCTGTTGTCGTGTCGTTCATGTGATCTGTGTTCTGTGTCTTAGACCTTTCTCAGGTCTCGATGTTGTCCTTAAGCTCAAGGAACATGGCATGGCGCCTCGGGCACCATCCCTAGCATCTCGAACACCTGCAGCTGTGGGCATAGTCCCGATCGGCTACTGCTCTTGTGTTACACACTTAAAGCGTAGATTGGTCTTGCAGGGAAGAAGTCCCAGTTGTGCAAGTGGATCGTCTAGAAACTTCTGAGATGTGTCGTTACGTTCTTAGGTCTTGAAGCCAGGCTTACTGCACATATGTCCTCTCAGTTTTGAGAGTCACTTCTTGTCTTGGCCCATGTCCTTCTACCCATTTCCTGGGGCATCCCTAGAGCCTCCTTACATCACCATCAGGGGCCCACAGGCCTTCTTCCCCAAGGGTGACTTCCACTTAGGTGCGTTCTTCTTGATGAGAGTTTTATTTTGTAAGTGTCACTTTTCTTGCTGAGAGTTTTCCCTCATTTTGGAGGCATGTTGTTTGTAGCGTTCTGTGTAGTGGTGGCTTGTGCATATGTGTGTGTGGCTCGGGGCTGCCCTGCCTGGGGGTGTAGCGTCACGGGTAGGAGGTGCAGCAATAAGAGTCTGTGGTTAATCTGTGGATCTGCTTAGACTGAGGTAAAGGCTTTTACAGTCATCTTAAAGTAGCCATCATCAGGCTGTGTGGACAGGTTCCTCATTAATCTTTTGTGGGAAGAGCAGAGCTATGTGGGAGGGGCTGTTCAATAGTGAAGGAGATTGCGTCTCAAAGATGTCAGGGCTGTTTTGTGTGGGGCTTAAAGTTAACGGGGTTTTTAATGTTAGGCTGTAGTTACAGCCAAGGTGGTATTTCTGAATAGGAAGAAGAATTTTGGCATTATGAAGGTATTGATCTGCATCCAGTTGACTGGTTTGATATAGTTATATCAGATGCATGAGGGACAAGCTGTGCAGAGCAACATAGGAGAGCCGAGGGGAGCATCGTAACAAAGGGGGTCGGTGGGCGGTATTAGAGTGAAGATGGGATGTGTGGATCTATGACTGCGTTATGGTAACATATTCTTTCAGTTTGGAGCTTGAAGCGATGTTGCATTTGGCTGCCAGGGCTGACTAGGGCAAGGTGAGCGATGGGCTGAAGTTGCAGTTGTGTTGTATTGTGGGTCAAGATTTAAGCAACCCATTTGATGTGGATTTTACAGTGGCGCACAAGCCTCCAGGCGGCAACCTAACTTGACGGAGGATGGGCCGCAAGGTGTCAAGGTAAAGGGGTGGGAGAAGGGAATCGGTGCACGCAAGCTACGGATTTGGGCAGTATCTCAGCATGTGCTGTTTTGCTTGGGTTTTTGCAGGTGCTACACCCAGGCTCGGAGGGGTGATGCCGCATGCCGATAAGGGACTCGAACTGGTCAGGTGGTTGTAGGTACGGTCAGTGTCCAGCAGCAAAATACTACGTGGCAGCTCAGTGGAGTGCTTGTCTTTGGTTTTCAGGTACGTGCGGGCAGCCTATGGAACCGGATGAGCGTTTGAGGTGAACGGGGTGGTAGAGAGCGGGTGCACAGGGCTGGCGATGACTTTAAGTGCAATGATAATTTCCTGTGTTTTCGGCCTCTTAGAGGCCACAACCAAAGATAGCCTTTGGGGGGCAGTGAAAAGGGAATGTTGGTGAGGAGGGTTCTAAACACGCTCAAGTGATGTAGAGGTCACTCTAAGGGTGGGGTGTAGGAAAACATTTGTATCTTAAGTGGTGTTCAGTCTTCTGTGCTTCACAAGTAGAACACCTGTTGACTTATAAGAGGCCTGTTGTAGACTCAGAAGCACCCTAAGGAACATGCTTGAGACCCCTGCTCTGCCGTGGGAAAGATCGAAGCACAGCGGGGAAACTCTACCTGCGTCAATCCCCGATAGACCAGTGAAAACAGGGCGCTTGGCAATCCGCTGGCATCGACTGAGCTCTGCGGCACCTACAGAGTTGCTCGTGTGCCTTTGCCCGGGTGCCACTTCTGGAATTCCTCTGTTGCCGATGTAACAAAAGTACATTTATTCTTTGCAGTTCTTCTGTTGTTTTGCGGTTGTTAATGTGTCCCGCCTCTGCCAGCTCAGACACAGCTGCAGTATCCGACTTTGGAGTTTGCATGGTGCAAGCAAGCAGAAGGCCAGAGCCTTCAGAGGAGCGGGTTGTTGGAGGAAGGGTCTGTGTTGCCTGATGTGTTGCTGACTGACCGCACTGCTGTGTGTGGACTCTTTTGTAGATGATGAAGAACCTGACAACCGAAGGATTCATCCCGTTGGCCGATTGTGGTTTTCCTTGTTGAGGATGGAGTCAGACTCCCGGCTCTCCAAAAGATAAGTTGAGGGACCAGCGCTGGAGCAGGGTCGGGGGAGGGAGGGGACGAGGTCGGCAATTGCAGGGAGGGGTTTTAAAGTCAGCGTAGAGCAGAGGCGTTTCCAGGAGCCGTCCCCTCGGGGCAGGTAAAGGGAGCAGGTTAGTCTTCGTCATGATGCTAGGTTGTGTCGGGCAGGGCGGTTCCAGCCTGTGTCTGTCGTTGCGTAGTTGGTGTGGTCTGTTCTCTGTGTCTTAGACCTTCCCAGATTCTCTATGTCCTTGTTGCCCTTTGTGCTGAAGGACAACAGAATGCACCTCGGTTGCAGCCCCTGGGGTCTCAAATGTCTGTCCATATTGGCAGAGCATCAATCGGGCAATGCTTTTCTTGTTGTGTTACAAGCATAAATGATGGATCGCTCTCGAGCCTGGGACGTTTCCAGTCGGTCCTCTTTTGCAGAGTTGTTCCCGGTTGCGTGAGCAGTTCTGCTCTCTAAGCAGTCCATTTTCAGGGACTTCTGGGATTTCTGCCGTGCGTCGTGACGTTCTTAGGTCTTGAAGCCAGGCTTCCTGCACGCACATACTCTCATTTTGGAGAGTCTCTTATCACGGACCGTGACCTTGTACACTGGTTTCAGGGAGTTCCATAGAGCCTCTTCACATCGCCATTATGGACCCGCAGGTCTTCTTGCCTGATGGTGACATCCGTCCTGTTGTCATTCTTCTTGCGGAGAGCTTTCTCTCATCTCTGCAGCGCATCGTTTGTAGTATTCTCTGTAGGGTTGGTCTGTGCTTGTGTGTGTGGCTCGGAGCTGCCCTGCCCGGGGATGTAGAGTCAGGGGTAGGCTGAACAGCGGTAAGAGTCTACGGTTAGTATGTGGATCTGCCTAGGCTGTTGACGCCAGGGTGGTGCAGTCGCCTCAGCTGGAGTAGACATCAGCACGTTGTATGGATGTGAGTTACAGTAATGTTTTATGGGGAAGAGCAGAGCTATGGGGAGGGGCTGTTCAGCAGTCCTGAAGGAGACCGCGTTTCAAAGACGTTAAGGGTGCTTTGTGTGGGCCTTAAACTCAGTGGCTTTTTTAATGGTAGGCTGGAGCTGAGATAGTATGGAGGTATCGCTCTGCATTCAGGCTATTAGTTTGATATTATCAGATGCACAAGGGACAAGCTGTATCAGGCAACGTAGGAGAGCCGAGCGGCGTGCGGTAAGAAGGTGGGTCGGCACGTGGTGCGAGAGGGGCAATGTGCCCGGTGGCTCTATGGCTACACTACGGTATCCTATTTTTTTTTATTTGAGGCAATGGGCAACGTTCGATATGGGCACAGGGGCTGAGTGGGGCAAGGTGAGTAGCGGCGGGTGGGGCTGAAGTCACAGTTCTCTTTCAGGTGTTGTATTGTCGGTGAAGTTCTAAAAGTCCTCTGGTTCTGTCTTACAGGGGGTGCGCCAGCCTCAAGGCGGCAGCCCCACAGCATGGAGGCCAGGTGGACCAGCGGGCAAGGTAAAGGAGTGGTCTATAAGAATTATTGCAGTCTGAGATTTTTGTCAGTATCTCAGCTCGTGCCTTCTGTTTGGGTGGTCTTTTTGTCAGAGGCGGCATGCAGGCTCAGAGGGGCCCAGCCGCATGGGGATGAGCGGGCCAAAAGGTGAGGCAGATGTGGGCCATGTCAGTGTCTCATAGTGAAGTAGTATACGGTGACTCGGTTAAGAATTTACCGTTTGGTTTTGTAGGGGCCCTGCAAGCCACCTTTTGGAATCAGATGAGCATTTGCGGTGAGCCGGGGCAGTAGCGAGGAGGATCACGGGGCCAGTCATTACTCACAAGTGCGCCGCTAACTTCTTGGTATCTAGTGCGCCGCTAACTTCTTGGTATCTAGTGCGCCGCTAACTTCTTGGTATCTAGTGCGCGCGGAGCTGCGATGGCCACAGCGTCAGACTCTGGAATGTGCTGGTGAGCAGAATGCCATTGCGCTTTTGAGGAAGGGGGAGTTGTGGAAGAGGTCAGCGTTGACTTCTGTGATGCTTCTTGCCAGCACTGTTTAGTGTGGTTGCTTTTTTTATTATTTCAGATGATGAAGAGGAACCTGGTGACTGCAAGAAAGTCCCAGATAGCTGATGCATCATTCTTACATTGACAGCGGCTTTGGACCCCCGGCCCTCTGAAAGCTAAGTGGAGGGGCCAGGGCTAGGGAAGGACCTGGAGGAAGCGGACGAGGTTGACAATTGCAGGGAAGGGTTTTAAAGTTAGCGTAGGGCAGAGGGACGTCTGGGAACGGTCCCCTTCGGGCAGATAAAGGGAGCGGGTTAGTCTTCGGCACGTTGCTACGTTGCGCCGGGCAGGGTGGTTCTAGCCTGTGTCTGTGTAGTTTGTGTTGTCTCTTCTGTGTCTTAAACCTTTCAGTCTTGATGTCCTCTTAACACTCAAGGAGCAAGGCACGCACCTCGGGCACCATCTGTAGACTCTCAAATGCCTGTATTCAGGCGCTGATTTTCTCGAGTTACAAGCTTAAAGTGTGGATCGGTCTTCTGCGATGGAAAACTCTGAACGGTTCTCACTTGCGGTTTTGTTCCCAGATGCATGAGCAGTTCTGCCTTCTAGCAGTCCATTTTCAGGGACTGGGTTTTTAGCCCTGCATCCTTAATTTCTTAGGTCTTGAAGGCCGGCTTCCCAGGCCTACATCTTCTCAGTTTTGATAGTTGTTTCTTGTCACAGGCTATGATCT
Source organism: Rissa tridactyla (assembly GCF_028500815.1). NCBI lineage: Eukaryota > Metazoa > Chordata > Aves > Charadriiformes > Laridae > Rissa > Rissa tridactyla. Next base: position 53,584 of record NC_071494.1, on the reverse strand, counting down.
ACACATTTTCTGGGGCTTCTGCAGAGCCTCCTCAAGTCACATTTACAGTCCTGCAGGTCGTCTTGCCTCATAATGACTTCCATTCAGGTGTCATCCTTCTTGCTGAGAGTTTTCTCTCATCTTTGAGATGTGTTCCATGTACTGTCAATTTGTGCGTGCGTGTGTGTTCTGGCTCTGAGCCACCCTGCCCGGGGGTGTAGCATCAGGGGTAGCTGCGGTAGCGATGAGAATCTACTGTTAATATGTGGATCTGCCTAGACTGTTGAAGCAAAGGTGGTATGGTCATTCCAGCTGGAGTAGCCATCAGCAGGTTGTGCGGGAAGCTGTTTCATTAGTGTTTATTGGGAAAAGCAGAGCTATGTAGGCAGGGCTATTCAGCAGTAGTGGAGGAGTAGGGATCTCAAAGTTATTAAGGCTGCTTTGCGTGGGTCGTAATGTTTGTGGTTTTTTTTTTTTAACTGGCATGCTGTCTTTGCACTCTAGATGGTATTCTTAAGTAGAAACGAGACCTTTGGAACTGTCAAGCTATTGATGTGTGTCTGGGTAATGTGTTTCTTATTGTTGTTTTTCAGATGCAGAGGGACAAGCTGTGTAGGAGGAGAGCGGAGTAGCAAAAGAAGGTGGGTCGGTGTGTGGTATTAGAGAGAAGACGCAACCAGTGTTTATGTGACGCTAGGGTGTTTTTAAGTTTGAGGTTGCAAAGCCATGTGCAAGTGTCCTGGTTTGAGGTTAATCTGAATGAAAATTTGCTAGTTATACTTGATAGCTCAGCTTCTAATTGCATTCCTTGAGATTCACAGCTTATTTTTTAGATGGTATGTGCTTCTAGCAGATAAGGTTGGACTTTTACAGTGAATACCAAGGAATGGTTTGCAGAGAGGCTCACCGCTCTTCCAGCGGACTCCATGCCTTGCAGCGGTCGACCTGCCCCCTTTCCCTGGTGGTTGTGGGAAGAGCGGCTGGGGGTGCCTGGGGTACATAAGCCATGGCCTCTGCTGGGGCAGCTCATTCTTCTCCTGGGCTTCTCCAGGGTCAGAGCTCTGCTGGTCCTTCCATCGATTGCAGCTTTGGAGATGGCTCAGGTCCACATTTGAGGCGAGCCAGATAGTATCAAGGAGGAGCATGGGACTGGTGATTTGGCAGAAACACAGTGGTTATGTTGTGTTTCTTGGTATCTTAGGTGCCTTAAATAATTGTTGCTGCAGCCTCGGACTCTGGAATCGGTGCAGAGCAGGCAAGCAAAATGCCACGATGTTTGGGAGGATGAGGATGTTGTGGAAGAGGTTGGCATTTCCTCTCAAGATGCTTATTGCTGGTGCTGTGGTTGCTTTTGGATTTTTGTTTTTTCTTTTGCAGAGGAAGAGGAGACACCTGGTGACCACCGGAATATATCAGCTGTCTTCTGTGGATTGCGTGAAGGATGGATTCGGACCCCTGACCCTCCGAAAGATAAGTTGAGAGACCAGTGCTGGAGAGGGGCCAAGGGGATGAGGTTGACAGTTGCAAAAAGGGGTCTTTGAAGTTAGGGTAGCAGAGAGGGCTGTCCTGGAGCACAGTCTCATTTGGGCAGGTAAAGGATGCAGGTTACTGTTCAGCATGACGCTAGCACATCCCGGGCAGGGCAGTTCCAGCCTCTGTCTGTTATGTTGTTCATGTGTTCTGTGTCTTAGAGCTTTCTTGGGTCTCGAGGTCATCTTTAAGCTCAAGGAGCGTGGCATGGCGCCTCAGGCGCCATTCCTAGGGTCTTGAACACCTGCTCCTGTGGTCATAGCACCAGTCGGGTGCTGCTCTTCTTGTGTTGCACACTTAAAGCGTAGATCGGTCTCTTGTCTCAGAAGCTTCTGGATGGCCCACTTCCACAACTGGGACTTCTTCCCTATGTCATTATGTTCTTAGGTCTTGAAGCCAGGCTTCCTTCACATATATCTTCTCAGTCTTGACAGTCCCTTCTTATCACAGACATTGACGTTCTGCCCTTTGTTTCAGGGGGTTTCATAGACCCTCTTCACATCATCGTCATGGTCCCCTAGGTCTTCTTGCCCGACGGTGACCTCAGTCTGGATGTCATCCTTTTTGCTGAGAGTTTTCTCTCATCTTTGCAGTGTGTTGTTTCTAGCATTCTGTGTAGCGTCGGTCTGAGACTGTGTGTGTTTGGCCTGGAGCCTCGCTGCTTGGGTGTGTAGAGTCCAGGGCGGGCAGAATAGTGATGAGAGTCTATAGTACATATGCAGATCTGTCAAGAAGAAGTGGGGCTCCTTCCCTGATGGCTCAGGGGGAAGAGAAGGGGTTTCTAAAGTTTTGGTACTGGGGGATGGCTAGGAAAGGGGTGTGGGTTCACGAGTCTTTCTCAGACAGGTTTTGCAGTTGGGTTTGGGTGTTGATGGGGTCTGGTCTGTTCTAGCCTCTTGCATTTGAGGTGAGTCAGTGGTAAGGAGGAGCACAGAACTGGTGATATCACAGAAATGCAATGGTAACGTTGTGTTTCTTGGTATCTTAGGTGCTGTGAATCATTGTTGCTGCAGCTTTGGCCTCCGGAATTGGCGTGGAGCAGGCGAGTGGAACGCCACGGTGTTTGGGAGGATGCGGGTGTTGTGGAAGAGGCTGGTTTTTCCTCTCAAGATGCTTATTGCTGGTGCTGTGGTTGCTTTTGAGATTTTCTTTTTTTTCTCCTTTTGCAGAGGAAGAGGAGGAACTTGGTGACTGCAGGAAGATATCAGATAGCTGTTTTTTGTAGATTGCATCAAGGATGGATTCTGATGCCCAGCCATCTGAAAGATAAGTTGAGAGACCGGCGCCCGAGAGGGGCCAAGGGGATGAGGCTGACAGTTGCAAAAAGGAGTCTTTGAAGTTAGTGTAGTGGTGAGGGCTGTCCCTGGGCACAGGCTCATTTGGGCAGGTAAAGGATGTGGGTTACTGTTCAGCGTGACGCTAGCATGTCCCAGGCAGGGTGGTTCCAGGTTGTGTCTGTTGTTGTGTCTTTCGTGTGGTCTGTGTTGTAGACCTTTATTGGGTCTTGAGGTCACCTGTAAGCTCAAGGAGCATGGCGTGGCACCTCGGGTGCCCTCCCTAGGGTCTTGAACACCTGCACCTGTGGGCATAGCACCAATCATCTGCTGCTTTTCTTGCATTAGAAGCTTAAGGTGTAGATCAGTCTTGCGTCTCGGAAGCTTCTGGATGGCCCGCTTCTGCGACTGGGGCTTCTTCCCTACATCATTACGTTCTTAGGTCTTGAAGCCAGCCTTCCTGAGCATACATTTTATCAGTCTTGACAGTCCCTTCTTATCACAGACGATGACGTTCTACACTGTTTCAGGGGCTTCCATAGAGCCTCTTCACATTACCACCATGGTCTCCAGGTCTTCTTGCTCGACGATGACTTCAGCCCGGGTGTCATCCTCCTTGCTGAGAGTTTTCTCTCATCTTTGAGGCGCATTGTTTTTAGCATTCTGTATAGTGGTCTGTGATTGTGTGTGTGTGTGTCTGGCTTGGAGCCCCCCCTGCCCAGGTGTGCAGAGCTCAGGGTAGGCAGAATAGTGATGAGAGTCTATAGTTAATATGCGGATCTGTCGAGACTGAGGCAAAGGTTGGGTAGTCATCTTGAACTGATTAGCTCTCAGTAGGTTGTGTGGATGGGTGTTTCATTAGTGGGTGTTGGCGTAAGCAGAGCAAAGTTTGGAGAGGCTGTTTATAGTTAGTGAAGGAGATACTATCTCAAAGGTGGTAAGGCTGCTTTGTGTGGGGTGTAATGTTTATTGTCTGGCTTTTTTTTTTTTTGATGGCAGGCTGTAGTTGGACCTAGTTGAACAGGGTTTCTAAGTAGAAACAAGACCTTTGGAATTAAGCTACTGCTCTGCATCAGGGTAATGCTTGATTATTGTGCCTTTTTTTTTTAGATGCAGAAAGATGAGATGGGCAGAGCGACACAGGGGAACCGAGAGGAGTGCAGTACGAAGGTAGCTCAGCACGAGGTATTAAAGGGAAGATCTGACTGGTGGCTCCATGAATACAATCGGGCACTACTTCTTATTTTTCATGCGCATGTGAGGGTGCGTAGCCATGTGCTAATGTGCTGGACTGAGGTACAACAGAACCAGTTTTCCTTTCAGTAATTCTACTTTTCAGGTAAGTCTCTTCCAACTAACTGAACTGTCTCTAAAATAACAACATATTTTTCAGGTAGTATCCACTTCCAGAGTGCAAAGACCTTATATTTACACTTAATGCGAAGGGATGCCATGCAGAGAGGCTCTTGCTTATACTTATTGCTATAACAGCGTAGCTCACTAACTTTTATATATGCCCTGTTGGAGGGTTGGAAGCAGAAAAGTGTAGAGGGGTCGCAGTCACAGTGGAGAGAAGACAGGAACGGTGACCCGAATCTGGCTGATGCGTTATTGCATCCCATCCTCACCATGCTCAGTATAAAAGCGGAGACATTGAAGGGGTTGGTACTTTTCCTTCAGCAGGTGGCGTCCGAGGACTCCTCTGTCTGTTCGGCATCCTTTGATCCCAATCTGTGCACTTCTGCAATCAGATCCAGAATCCGGTTCCAATCCGTCGCCAAGTCTGGTCTCGGACTTTGCCCGTGCCTGCTGGTGAAGTGATGGTCATCCTGGCAGCTCGATACCGGCTTGTGTATATATTCTATCTATTTTATTGTCTTCCGGTTATTGTTGTCTCTCCTCGGTATTACTTTTCTGTTTATATTTCATTATGAAAGAGCTCGGTTTCATTTTCAGTTCCTAAGTCTTCCTCACGTTCTTTCCTTCCTCAGGAGAGAAGTTAAAAGGTAGCATATGTCACTTGGTTTAATGCCCAGCCTAAGCTGCAACAGCAATGACCGATAGGGCAGTGGAGGAGACTTGGCTGAGGAGAGCGGCAGCCTAGAGCATTGGTTCTTTCTCAGCTGCTGTATTACAGGCGGCACACAAGCCTCTGCTTGCGCTCTGTCCATTGGTCCTATCCAGAACATAGTTCTGGCAGAAGTCGGGTAATACGCGGGGTCTCAGAAGTGACGTGTGACCCCCGCTAGCATTGTGGGTTTTCTTTTAGAAGGAAACTAAAGGACACTGTATCTTGATAAAAACGTGGTTATTTGGCTTAATGATCTATGTGCCTATGGAAGTTAGGATGATGTCCTTCTCTTTCTGTCTATGCTCTGCAAAAGTTTAAGTTTACTTACCTACCGGGCCCTGTTGCTGACACAATTGGTGCAGTTGTAATAAAAGAGCACATATTGTCATTTCCTCTAAGGGTCGCTTTCTCTGTTTTGGTGTTTTGCATGCTGTAATTTTCAGGCCTGTGAGGAAAGGAGCAGCCGCTCCTCTGGCAGGCTCTATGCCTTGTTGCCGCAGCCCCTTTTCCAGGTGCTGGTGGGAAGGGCTGTGGGCAGGGCCCAGACTATATAAACCACAGCCTCTGCTGGGGCAGCTCGTTCTGCTGCTAGGCTTCTCCAGGGTCAGAGCTCTGCCCGTCTTTCTGTCGCTTGCAGCTTTGGAGGCGGCTCAGCTACTTGGGCGGAGATGTTATCCCATTTAGAGAATCGGAGGTAAGAAGCTGGAGGTGGTAAGACCATCAGGACCAGGTGAGGTTTGGCGGCATGTATAGTAGAGAGCGGCCTCGTGTGCTGCTTCTCTTCCTTGTGGTTTTTCAGGTCAGTCACGTTGTAATGAGCATTCGGGGGCGGTGAGATGGTTTAAGGGCATGGTTTTCTCTTTCCCAGGCATGGCGCATTTTCCTGGAATCCCTGACTGTATTGAAGATGGGACTTTCTTGTTTGTTTATTTTGTTTTCCCCACTGGTTTTGCCGTATCCCAGGTAAGACGCCAATAGAATTTTTTCTCAATCGGGCAGATGATGAGATTACTTTGCAGGGACTGGGTGAGCATCTTGTCTGCAGCCGTAGATGGAGTTTTCGCATTTCTCAGGAAAGCAGCAGGGAAGTAAGGCATAACGTATTTCAGGATGTGGGGTGCCTCGTCGCCTTCCCGCACGGTGCGCAGGGTTTTGCCATGTCCCTGGAGCCACTGCTGCTTGCGGCAGGCCCCTGGCGTAGGTCGGGTCAGGGCTTCACTGACTCTGTGGGTCTGTAGCAGAGCCTGGAGTCTGTGGGAAGACAGAAGATAGGAGGTGGTGGCAGAACGCAGGGAGAGGCTGGGAAGAGTGGCTCCCGAGAAGCGTCCAATGCCGGGTGTTTGGGCTGGCAAATAAAGGGTGGGAGCTGTGGGGAAGAAGTGGGGCTCCTTCCCTGGCAGCTCAGGGAGAAGAGAAGGGGTTTCTAAGGTTTTGGCAAGGGGGGAGGGCTAGAAAATGGAGCTGGGTTCGTGAGTCCTTCTCAGACAGGTTTTGCAGATGGGTTCAGGTGTCATCGGAGCCTGGTGTGTTCTAGGCTCTTGCATTTGAGGCAAGCTGGATAGTATTGAGGAGGAGCACGGGACTGGTGGTTTGGCGGTAGTGCCGTGGTAATGTTGTGTTTCTTTGTATCTTAGGTGCCATGAATCACTGTTGCTGCAGTATCAGACTCTGGAATTGGCGCTGAGCAGAATGCCTTGGCGTTCATGAGGCTGAGGGTGTTGTGGAAGAGGTTGGCTTCTCCTCTCAGGATCATTATTGCTGGTGCTGTGGCTGCTTTTGGGATAGATTTTTTTTTTTCCTTTTGCGGAGGAAGAGGAGGAACCTGGTGACCACAGGAACGTGTTGGATGGCTGTTTTCTGTGGACTGCCTCAAGGATGGATTTGGACCCCTGGCCCTCCACAAGCTAAGTTGAGAGACTGGCGCCCGAGAGAGGGACAAGGTTGAGAATTGCAAAAAGATGTCTTTGAAGTTGGCATAGGGGAGAGGTTTGTCCTGGAGCGCAGTCTCCTTTAGGCATGTAGGGGACGCAGCTTACTGTTTGGCATTGTAGCGTGTCCTGGGCGGGGCGGTTCCAGCCTGTGTCTGTTGTCGTGTCTTTTGTGTGGTCTGTGTTCTGTCTTAGACCTTTCTCGGGTCTTGAGGTCGTCTTTAAGCTCCAGGAGCATGGTATGGTGCCTCAGGCGCCATCCCTAGGGTCTCGAATACCTGCACCCATGGGCATAGCACCATTCGGCTGCCGCTCTTCTTGCCTTAGAAGCTTAAAGCTTGCATCGTTCTTGCGTCTTGGAAGTTTCCGGATGGCCCACTTCTACGACTGGGACTTCTTCCCTATGTCATTATGTTCTTAGGTCTTGAAGCCAGTCTTCCTCCGCATACATCTTAGCAGTCTTGACAGTCCCTTCTTACCACAGACGATGACATTGTAAACTTTGTTTCAGGGGCTTCCATAGAGCCTCTTCACATCACCACCACAGTCTCCAGGTCTTCTTGCCTGATGGTGACTTCGATCCAGGTGTCATCCTTCTCGCTGGGAGTTTTCTCTCATCCTTGAGGCGCGTTGTTTTTAGCGTTCTGTGTAGTCTTGGTCTGTGATTGTGTGTGTGTCTGGCTTGGAACCCCCCTGCCCATGTGTGCAGAGCTCAGGGCAGGCAGAATAGTGACGAGAGTCTATAGTTAATAAGTGGATCTGTCGAGACTGAGGCAAAGGTTGGGTAGTCATCTGGAATCGATTTGCTCTCAGTAGGTTGTGTGGATGGGTGTTTCATTAGTGGGTGTTGGCGTAAGCAGAGCCAAGTCGGAGAGGCTGTGTATGGATAGCGAAGGAGATAATATCTCAAAGATGTTTAGGCTGCTTTGTGTGGGGTGTAATGTTTGTGGGCTCTTTTTTTTTTCTGTTTGATGGCAGGCTGTAGTTGGATCTAATTGAACAGTGTTCCGAAGTAGAAACAAGACCTTTAAAATTAAGCTATTGCTCTGCATCAGGTAATGTTTTTATTTTTTTTTTTCCTCTTTTTAGGTGCGGAGAGACGAGATGTGCAGGGTGATGCAGGGGAGCCGAGAGGAGCGCTGTACACAGGTGGCTCGTCCTGTCTCGGACTTTGCCCGTGCCTGCCTGTGAAGCGATGGTCATCCTGGGAGCCTGATACTGGGTTGCGTGTATATTTTATTTATTTTATTTTTTTTCCTGTTATTGTTGTCTCTCCTTGGTATAACTTTTCTGTTTATACTTCATTACGAAAGAGTTCAGTTACTCTTTCAGTTCCTAAGGCTCCCTCACATTCTTTTCCTCCTCAGAAGAGAAGTTAAAAGAGAGCATCTGTCACTTGGTTTAATGCCCAGCCTGAGCTGCAACAGCAATGATGGTTAGGGCACCGGAGCGTACTCAGCCAAGGAGAGCGGCAGCCTAGAGCATTGGTTCTTTCTCACCTGCTGTATTACAGGCGGCACACAAGCCTTTGCTTGCACTCTGTCCGTCAGTCCTATCCAGAACATAGTTCTGGCAGAAGTCGGGTAATATGTGGAGTCTTGCTAGAAGTGACGTGTGACCCCGCTAACATTGTGGGTTTTCTTTTACAAGGAATTGGAAGACATGGTGTTTTCTTTTTAAAACGTGTTTATCGGGCTTAATGATCTACTTGCCTATGGAGGTTAGGCTGATGTCTTTCTCTTTCTTTCTATGTCCTGAAAAAGTTTAAGTTTACGTACCTACCGGGCCCTGTTGCTGACTCAATTGACGTAGTGGCAATAAAAGAGCACGTGTTGTCACTTCCTTTAAGGGTCGCTTTCTCTGTTTTCGTGTTTTGCATGCTGTACTCTTCAGGCCTGTGAGAAAAGGCTGCTCCTCTGGCAGGCTCTATTCCTTGTGGAGGTCAGTCAGGCCCCTTTCCCAGGTGCTGGTGGGAAGGGTGCTGGGCGGGGTCCGGGGTATATATCCCACAGCTTCTGCTGGGGCAGCTTATTCTGCTGCCGGGCTTCTCCAGGGTCACAGCTCTGCCGGTCCTTCCATCGCTCCCATCTTTGGAGGCGGCTCAGCTCCTGGGCAGAGATGTTATCCCATTTAGAGAATCGCAGGTAAGAAGTTGGAGGTGGTTCTACCTTAAGGACCAGGTGAGGTTTGGTAGCATGTATAGTAGAGAGGGGTGTTGTATGCTGCTTCTCTTCCTTGTGTTTTTTCAGGTCAGCCCTGTTGTAATGAGTGTTTCAGGGGCAGCGAGATGGTTTAAGGGTATAATTTTCTCTTTTCCAGGCACAGCATATTTTCCTGGAATCCCTGAGTGTGTTGAAGATGGACCTTTCTTGGGGAGGTTTTTTTTTTTTTTTCCACTGGCTTTGCCATGTCCCAGGTAAGACACCGATAGAATTTTTCTAAATTGGGTAGATGAGATAACTACGCAGGGACCAGGTGAGCATCTTGTCTGCAGCTGTAGATGGAGTTTTCACATTTCACAGGAAAGCGGCAGGGCCGTAAGGTATAACCTCTTCCAGGCTGTGGGGCGCCTGTTCACTTTCCCCCACAGTACACAGGGTACTGCCGTGTCCCTGGAGCCTTTGTGGCTTGCAGCAGGCCCCTGGTGTAGGTCGGGTCAGGGCTTTGCTGACTCTGTGGGTCTGAAGCAGAGCCCGGAGTCCGTGGGAAGACAGAAGATAGGAGTTGATGGTGTGGCGGTTTGGCAGAAGCGAAGTGGTAATGTTGTGTTTCTTGGTCTCCTAGGTGCTGTGAATAACTATCACCGCAGCCTCGGACTCCGGAATAGGCACGGAGCGGGCAAGCAGAATGCCACGGCGTTCGTGAGACTGAGGGTGTCGTGGAAGAGGTTGGCATCTCCTCTCAGGATGCTTATTGCTCGTGCTGTGGCTGCCTCTGGGATTATTTTTTCTTTTCCTTTTGCAGACTGCGGAAATGTATTGGGTGGCTGGCTTTTGCGGACCGCATCGAAGAAGGATTCAGATGCCTGGCCCTCCAAAAGCTAAGTTGACAGTCAGGCGCCAGAGGGGGGCGGAGGTGGACAATTGCAAAATGGGGTCTTTGATGTTAGCGTAGTGGCAAGTGCTGTCCCGGGGCACAGTCGTATTTGGGAAGGTAAAGGATGTTGCTTACTGTTCAGTGTGACGCTAGCGCATCCCGGGCAAGGCAGTTCTAGCCTGTGCATGTTGTCATGTCGTTCATGTGGTCTGTGTTGTGTATCTTAGCCCTTTCTTGGGTCTCGAGGTCATCTTTGAGCTCCAGGAGCATGATGTGGGGCCCCAGGCATCATCCTTAGGGTCTCGAATGCTCAGGCCCGTGGGCGTAGCACCATTCGGCTGCCGCTCTTCTTGTGTTGGCATCTTAAAGCGTGCATCGGTCTTGTCTTGGAAGTTTCCAGATGGCCCACTTCCACGACTGGGACTTCTTCCCTGCATCGTTACGTTCTTAGGTCTTGAAGGCAGGCTTCCTGCACGTCCATCTTAGTGGGCTCAACAGTCCATTCTTATTACGTACCATCACGTTCTACAATTTGTGTCAGGGGGTTCCGTAGAGCGTCTTCATGTTGACATCATCACAATCCCACAGATTTTCTTGCTCGACAGTGACTTTGGTCCCCGTGTCATCTTTCTTGCTGAGAGTTTTCTCTCATCTTTGAGGTGCGTCGTTCGTAGCGTTCTATGTAGTGTCTGTCTGTAACTGTGAGCGTTTGGCTCGGGACCGCCCTGCCCGGGTGCATAGTGTCCAGGGTGGGCGGAGTCATGTGGAGAGTCTATATGTAGTACATGAATCTATGTAGATCGGGGCAAAGGTGTTAGAGTTATCTTAGGGTAGCCATCGGGAGGCTGTGTAGATACCTCTTCTGTTTTGTTTGGAAAGAGCAGAGGCATGTTGGAAAGGCAATACAGCAGTAGTGAAGAAGAGCTCATGTGGAAGAGGGTATGGCTGGTTTTGGTGCGGATTTTTTTTTTGTAATTTTCTTTGTGTATGGTTGTATTTGGACCTTAAATGGTATTTGTAAAAAGGTGCAAGACTTTTTGTTGTTATGACTCTACTGCTCTGCCTCAGGGTGATGTCTCTAATGTTGTTCTTGCAGATGCAACAGGACAAGCTTGGCGGGGCAGCGTAGAAGAGGAGAGCAATGTGAGAAGGTGAGTCAGCACGTGGTATTAGAGAGAAGATGTGGCTTTGAGTACTGTATGTATTGGTTCTTTTCAATTTGAAGTTTTGAAGCAATGAATGACATGGGATGTGGGGATGGGGATGAGTCAGTCCAGGTCAGCTGCGGTGGGTGGGCTGAAGTATCACATCTTCCTCAGAGGGAGCGACTTTCAAGTTTTAAGCGACCCACTTCAGTTGGGTTTTACAGGCGGTTTGCAAGCCTTCAGGTTGCATGCCTCGGGAGGATGGGCAGGCAAGGTGAGGGAGCGGGAGATGGGAATTTGTAGGGTTTTGAGCGGTATCTCGGCATGTGTTTCTGTGGTTGGTGTGACACGCAGGGTCAGAGGGGTGATGCTGCACGCCCACTGAGTAGTCCCAGCAAGTGAGGTGGTTGCGGACATGTTGGTGTCTGATAGCCCAGTACTACGTTGCAGCTCAGTGGAGTGTTTGTCTTTGGTTTTGCAGGTGCCACAGGCATCCGGAGCCAGACGAGCGTTGGAGGTCAGCGGGGTAGTAGAGAGGTAGTGCATGGGGGTGGTGGTTTCCCGTAAGCTCAACAGTAATATTGTGTGTCTTAGGTGTTTTAGGTGCCAGAACCAGAGAGCGCCACAAAGTCCGAATCCGGAATCCATGAGGAGCAGGTGAGCAGAAGGGTACGGCGCATATGATGCGGGGGATATTGCAGTACAACTTAGTGTTGACGGATGCGATGGTGCCTGATGGCACCATTTTGTGCAAATCGGGGTTCCATTGTTTGTTTTTACAGATGATGAAGAGGAAAGCCAGTGACTCCAGGATGAATCGATTTGATATATGGTAACTCTTTTTCCTTTTTTTTTTTTTTTTTTTGTTGTTCAGCAGGACTCCAGAGTCCCGGCCCTCGGCGAAGTTGAGGTACCGGCAGTGGAGCTTCCTTGGGGAGGGGACGGGACAGGGTTGGAAATAGCAGCAAGGCATTTAAAAGTTAGCGTAGTGCCCCAGGCTTTCCAGGAGCGGTGCCCTCTGGGCACGTGAGCGGAGCCGTAATTGTCCTGACCGTATGTGACACTATCTTGCATTGCACTGCCTTGTATTGTGTTTAGCCTGGAATTGTATTGCTCCGTAGTGTTCTCGTCTGCAGTCTCAGAAGGTCTAGCATGGTAACACCTGTATTCTGTTACGTCTTGTGCTGTATTGCTCGGTCATCGTTTTGACAGCCATCTGAGACTGTCATGTTGTACCGTTTGCCATGTTGTTACTTTGATGGATTGTTCTGCATCTGACTGTATTGTGTTGCCGGGCTCTGTGTTGGTTTTGAGTTGCGTTACTCTGTAACTGTCTTGACTGCTGTCTGAGACTGTCTTGCATTGTATGCCTCTGTATTTTTTGTTTTGCGTTGTATTGTGTATTTGAAGTAGTATTGCATTGCCTGGCTCTGTATCGGTCTTGCATTGTAGCACCCCGTAATTGTCTTGACCGGCACGTCAGACTGCGTTGCATCGTATAGTTCTGTATTTTGCGTGGCTTTCCATCAGTCTGTACTTTAAATTGTATCACTTTGGCTGCCTGTATCTCGGTTTCGTGTCGTATCGCTTAGTCACTGTCTTGACTGCCATCTGAGAGGATCAGGCATGGTAGCCTTCCATATTTTGTTTTGAATCGCACGGTTGTGTATTTGATCCTCTATTGCGTCGCCTGGCCGTGTTTTGGTTTTGCAGCATATGGCTTTGTCATTGCCTTGACAGCTGTCCGATATATTCTGTCGTCATTCTGCATGGTACTAAGGTTTTTTTTTTTTATTCGGTTGTTCTTCCTTTGACCACGTATTGCATTGTTCTGCCCTGTATCACGGTACGTCTCAAACCGTTTCGGTCTGTCACTGTTTTGACTGTCATGTGAGACACTCTGGCATTGTATCCTTAAGTATTTTGTTGTGTATTTGAAGGCTGTGTATTTGAAATTGTATTACATTGTTTGGTGCTATTTCAGTTTTCTATCGCATCACTCTGTATTTTCCGTGATTGCCATCTGAAACCATCTCGCACGGTATTATTCCGTATGTTGTTTCTTTAACGGATTGTTTTGTATGTGAACATATATTGCGTTGTCGGGCAGGGCATTGTTTTTGCATTATATCGCTCTGTAATTTCCCCGATGGCCGTCTGGGATGGTTTTGCAGGGTACCGCCCCATATCACGTTTCGTCTTGTGTTGTATTGCCCTGTAATCGTCTCGACTGCCATCTCGGGCCATCTGCCATTGTAATCGCTGTATTGCAGGTTTTTTGATTCATCGTTCTTAAGTTACCCTATGTATCTTATCGTATTGCCCTGTATTGTGTTACGTCTTGCATGGTATTGCTCTGCATATATCTTGACTGCCATCTGAGACTGTGGAGTTGTACTGTTCGATATGTTGTTTCTGGAATGGATTGTTTTGTATCTGAGCACATATTGCATTGCCGGGCAGCGTGTCGTTTTTGCATTACGTTGCTCAGTAATTTCCTCGACTGCCATTTGAGATGGTCTTGCGTCGTGCGCTTAAGAATTCGGTTCCGTATTATATTCTTGTATATTTGAAATAGTATCGCTCCGCCTGGCTCAGTATCGGTTTTGCATCGTGTTGCCCCGTCACACTCTTGACTGCTATGTGATCTATTCTGGCATTGTACCACACCGCATTGCGTGTTTTTTTTTTTTTTTAATCGGTTGTTCTTTGACTGTGTAATGCCTTGTACTGCCCTCTATTGTGTTACGTCTTGCATTATATTGCCCCGTCATAGCCTTGACTGCCTTCTGATCTGTTTGGGCCTCGTACCACATTGTATTGCGGGTTTTTTAATGGGTTGTGCTTCATTTGGCTTTCTAATGCCTCGTACCGCCCTGTGTTGTGTAACATCTCGCATTATATTGCCCCATTTTAGTCTCGACTGCATTCTGATCTACTCTGGCACCGCACCACACTGTATTGTGTGTTTTTTAATCGGTTCTTCTTTATTTGACTGTGTAATGCCTCGTACTGCCCTGTATTGTGTTACTTCTCGCATTATAGTGCTGTCATTGTCTTGACTGCCTTCTGATCTTTTCTGGTATTACAGTTGAATGTATGCTGGGTTTATTAATCGGTTGTTCTTCATTTGGCTGCACGGTGCCTTGTTACCACCTGGTATGGTGCTGTATCTTGCATCGTATTGCCCTGTCATTGTCTCGATGGTCACTTTACACGTTCTGTCCTAGGACTGCGCTGTATTATGAATTCTTTCATGGGTTGTTGTTTCTTTGACTGTATCGCCTGGTAGGGCCCCGTATTGCGTTATGTCTTGCCTTGTATTGCTCTGTCATTGTGGCGACTGACATCTGATATATTCTACCGTTGTATGGCACTGTACCGTCAATTCTTTCATTGTCTGTTCTACATTTGATTGTATGTTGCCTTGTACTGCCCTGTGTAAGGTTCGATCTTGCATTGTATTGCCCTGTCACTGTCTTGTGAGTTATTTTAGACTGTCTGGCACTGTATTGTGGAGTTTTTAACCGGTTGTTCTGTATTTGACTGCTGTTGCGATGTCATCCCTTTTTTTTGCCCAGGCTGCTGCTTAAGCTAAAATGACCAGCAGGAGTCGCTACGAGTGGCATTTGAACTTTCGGGGATGGCTGGCAACAGAGTCAAAACACTGTAAGTCAGTTAGCTTACTGTATAACTAGCGGACAGACCAAGAGCCCTTTGAGCTTTCTTGCAAGGCAGCGGCCTGTTCGCCATCATTTCCCGGGGACAATCAAGGTTCTGCTCTTCGAGGCTGAGAGATGCCTTGCCACAACAGGTTCTGGGTAAGTGACTAGCATGCCAGACTTAGCAATCTTAGCTGAGCGATATAAAGGGTTTGATCACAGAGATATGATCCTTTAAGAGGTAAACCGTTGCCCAAGTCCGGGGCAAAGATTGGATCCAGCCACACCTAGACTCCTTTCTGAGAAGGAGTTTAGAAAGCGAGGGGGTCCTTTCCGAGCCTCGTGACTCAACAGGGAGGGTCTCCCTGACGGCTCGTCTGACCCTGGCCCCTAGGCAGGAAATAATCTGGGGTATGTGGCGATGGAATCTGGCAAAGTGCCATCACATGCGCTGCTACCTTTGTTGAATCACTGCTGTTACGTTTGTAAATGTTTCTCTACCTCTCTCTCAGGAGTGAATTTTATCACTGCGCCCGCCACAACTGCATATTGCCGGTGTTACGTCTTGCATTGTATTGCCCTGTCGTCTTGACGGTCACGTTAGAGAATCTGTCCTAGGACTAGACTGTATTGTGATGTCTTTCATGGATTCTTATGTGGCTGTGTATTGCCTCGTACTGCCCCATGTGGTGTTACATCTTCCGTTGTATCGCTCTGTTGTTGTCTTGATTGTCATCTGATGTATTCTGCCATTGTACGCCACCATATTGTCACTTCCTTCATCAGCTGTTTTTTATTTGACTGTGTATTGCATTGTACTGCCACGTACGCTGGTATGTCTTGCATTGTATTGTCCTGTCACTGTCGTGTTTGTGATTTTAGACGTTGCGTTAAAAATTTCAGTCCACTGCAGTCCTACAAGTGGCTGTTTTTTATTTGACTGTGTATTCGTTAAAAAGTTCACAACCCCGTGCAGTCCTATAACTGTTTGCTGTTTATTTGACCGGGTATTGGGTTGTACTGACGCATACAATGTTATGTCTTGCGTTGTATTGCCCTGTCATTGTTTCGTTTGTGATTTTAGACGTTGTGTTAAAATTCACAATACAGTGCCGTGCTATAATTTGCTGGTCTTTGACTGCATATTGCCTGGTTTTGCCCACTATACTGTTATGTCTTGCATTCTATTGACACGTTGTAGTCTGGATTGTCATTTTACAGATTGTGTTAAAAGATTCACAATGCGGTGCAGTCCTATAATTGGTTGTTGTTTATATGGCCGCGTATTGGATTGTACTGTCTGGTGTGGTGCTACGTCTCGCATTGTATAGCCCTGTCACTGTATTTATTGTCAGTTTAGAGATTGTGTTAAAAAAATTCTCAGTACCATGCAGTCCTATAATCGGTTGCTTTTATTTCGCTGTGTATCAGATTGTACCGCCCGGTATATTGTTAGGTCTTGCATTGTATTGCTCTGGAACCGTCTCGATTGATATCTGAAATATTCTGTCATCGTAATGAACTGTACTGTCAGTTTCATAATCGGTTGTTCTCTATGTGATTGCCTATTGCATTATACTGCCCCCTATAATGTTAAGTCTTGGATTCTATCGCTCAGTTTTATCAACTGCCATCTGCGACCGGGATTGCAGCGCACTTGTCCGTGGGTTTTCGATCGGCGGTTCATTATTTGACTACATCTTGTGTCGTCCTGCCCGGTATCGTGTATTGTCTTGAATTGTATTGCCCTGTAATCGCCCTGACTATCTGATCCGTTCTGGTATGTACTGCTCCATATTCCGTGTTTTCTTTTTTTTAAAAGTTTGTTCCTGATTTGGCTGCGTATTGCTCTGTAGCGCCCTGTAGCGTGCTGCATCTTGCATTGCGTTGCCCCGTCGTTCTCTTCACTGTCATGGTAGATGCTCTTGGACAGTAGCCATCTGTATCGTGGGGGTTTTACTGGGTGTTCTATCTCTGACCATGTATTGCCGTGTTACCGCCTTTGTGTTGGGTCTCGAATGGTGTTGCCGCGTCATTGTTTTGACTGCCATCTGATGCATTTAGCATTATACTGTCCTCTATTGTCTTACATTGTGCAGTGTATTGCTCTGTCGTTATCTTGCCTGCTGTCTCGTATCCGTTGGCGTTGTAACGCACAGTATTGTGGGTCCCTTCGTTGGTTGTATATTTGACTGACTATTGCACTGTACTGCGCTGTCTAACGTTACATCTCGGATTCTGTTGTCCTGTAACTGTCTCGACCGCCACCTGATGCTCCGTGGGATAGTGCTGCCCTGTATGTTGGGGTTTTGACAAGTTGTTCGTTCTTTAATTCTGTTTTACATTGTACTGCCCCGTGTTGTGTTACGTTTGGCATTGTATTGCCATATAATAGTCCTGAGTGATATATTCTGGCATGGTACTGCAGTGTGTTGTGGGTTTTTTTTAAGGGGTGGTTGTTTACATGCCTGTGTTTTTTCCTTGTACTGCCCCATATCGTGTTTTGTCTTGCATTGTATTGCCCTGTCATTGTTTCAACAGTCATTTTATATGTTCTGTCACAGGACTGCACTGTATTGTGACTTAATAGGCGGTTGTTTCTTTGACCGTGCAGTGTCTTGTAGTGCCTTGTATCGTGTTATGCCTTGCGTTGTATTGCTCTGTTGTTGTCTCAACTGACATCTGATAGATAGTCTGCCATTGTATGGCACTGTACCGTGAATTCTTTCATTGTCGGTTCTTTATTTGTGTATGGCGGTGTACTGCCCTGGATAACTTTGTCTTGCATTGTATTGCCCTGACGATGTTGTCTTGCTTGTTATTTTAGATTGTCTGGGATTGTACTGCACTGTATTGTGAGTTTGTGAATTAGTTCTTTGGTTGTGTGTTCTATCGTACTGTCCTGTACTGCGTTATGCATTGCATTGCCCTATCGTTGTTTTGTCGGTCACTTTAAACATTCTGTCGTAGGACTGCACTGTATTGTGGGTGTTTTGATCGGTTGTTCTTAATTTGGCTGTGTATTGCCTTGCGCTGCCGTGTGTTGTGTTATGTCTTGCATTGTATTGGTCTGTCATTGTTTCGACTGTTGTTTTAGACTGTCTGGGATTGTACTGCACTGTATTGTGAATTATTGAATTGGTTGTTCTTTGTTTGACCGTTGTAGCGGTGTGGTCCCCTCGCCCCCTCCCCCCTTTCTCCCCTCCCCACAGGCGACAGAGTCAACGTGCCATCTGGAGTGGGGACCTAGATATTTTTTTCCCAGGCTGATATGACTAAAAGTTAATTAGCTGCCTCTACAAATAGTCAACAGGACAAGAGCCCTTGGAGCTCTCTTGCAAGGCAGCGGCCCGTTCACCAGCACCTCCCATTGAGCGGGGATGCTCATGTAAGGTTCTGTTCCTTAAGGCTGAGAGATGCCTTGCCGCAACAGATTCTCGGTAAGCGACTAATAACATGCCAAACTTCGCAGTCTTAGCTGAGTGGTATAATGGGTTGATGGTGCAGATGTAATCCTTTAGAGGTAAACCGTTGACCGAGTCCAAGGCAAGGATCGGATCCAGCCGCACCTAGACTCCTCTCCGAGAAGGAGTTTAGAAAGCGAGGGGGTCCTTTCCGAGCCTCGTGACTCAACGGGAGGGCCTCCCAGACAGCTTGTCTGACCCTGGCCCCTATGCAGTAAATAATCTGGGGTGCGTGGCCATGGAATCTGGTAAAACGCTGTCACGTGCACTGCTACCTTTGTTGAATCACTGTGTTTATGTTACTGTATGTTACGCTACTTCTCTCTTAGGAGTGAAGTTAGTCGCTCTGACAGCCAGAACTGCGTATTTCCTCGTCTGTCCCTCTATTGTGTCACGTTTTGCGTTGTATTGCCCCGTCACTGTTTTGATTGCTGTTTGATCCATTCTGTCGTAGCGCACCATATTGTGAATTTTTTAACTGCCTGTTATTAATTTGACTTTGAATTGCCTTGTACTGGCCTGTATAATGCAATGTATTGCTTTGTCTTGCTCTGTCGTTGTCTCGATCGACATCTGAGACTGGCTTTTTAGTGCACCGAATTCTGGGTACCGTAACTGGCTGTTGTTTGACTGCACTATGGATTGTATTGCCCTGTAGACTGTAATGTCTTGCATTGTATTGCGCTGTCACTGTCTTGATTGTCATTTTAGAGATTGCGTTAAAATCACCATACAGTGTAGTCCTGTAATGGGCTGTTTATTTGACTGTGAATTAACAGTATATGGAGCGGTACAAGGTATGTCCTGTGCTGCATTGCCGTGTCATTGCCTTGACTGTCGTTTAAGATACTGTGTTAAAAAATACACAATGCGGTGCAGTCCTGTAATAGGCTGTCCTTTATTTGACTGCTGTGGTGTTGTCACTCCTGTTTCCCGCGACACCCCCCCCCCGCCCCCCACTCCCTTGTTTTCCCCTGGGCTGCGGCTCAAGCCGTAACCATCGGTGGGAGTTCTTATGAGCGACGCATACTTTGGGGGATGGCTGGCAACAGAGTCAATACGCAGTCTGGAGTGGGGACCTAGATTTTTTTTTTCCCAGGCTGTTATGGCTAAAAATCAATTAGCTGCCTCTATAAATCGTGGACAGCCAAAGAGCCTTTTGCCCTTTCCCACACAGCAGCGGCCTGTTCGCCAGCATCTCCCCTTGAGTGGGGAAGCTCGCTTAAGGTTCTAGTCTTTGAGGTTGAGAGGTGCCTTGCTGCAACAGAGTCTCGGTAAGTGACTAATAGCACGCGAAACCTTGTAGTCTTAGCTCAGTGGTATAAAGGGTCGATGGCGCAGATAAAATACTTTAGAGGTAAACCATTGCCCAAGTCAGGGGCTAGGAGTTGGATCCAGCCGCACCTAGACTCCTCTCCGAGAAGGAGCTTAGAAAGCAAGGGGGTCCTTTCCGAGCCTCGTGACTCAACGGGAGGGCCTCCCTGTCAGCTTGTCTGACCCTTGCCCCTGTGCAGTAAATAATCCGGGGTACGTGGCCATGGAATCTGGTAAAACGCCGTCACATGCACTGCTACCTTTGGGGAATCACTGTGTGTGTGTGTGTGTTTCTAAATGTTTCTCGACTTCTCTCTCAGGAGTGAAGGTAATCGCTCTGCCCGCAACAACCGCATATTGCCTTGTCTGTCCCCGTATGGTGTCGCGTCTTGCCTTGTATTGCCCCGTCATCATCTTGATTGCCATCTGATCCATTGTGTCATAGTACTGCACCGCATTGTGAATTTTTTAACTGTCTGTTCTTTATTTGGCTACATATTGCCTTGCGCTGGACTGTATTGTGTCACATCTTGCACTGTATTGCCCTGTAATTGTCTTGACTGCCATCTGAGACTTTTTGAGATTGTACGGCAGCGTAGTGTGGGTTTTCTGACTGGCTGTTCTTTATTTGACTGGGTATTGCCTTGGACTGCCCTGCACGGTGTTCTGTTTTGCATTGACATTGTCTTGACTGACACGTGGGATTTGCCATTGTACTGCAGTGTGTTTTGGGTATTGTAATTTACTGGTCTTTGACTGTGTATTGCCTTGTACTGACCCGCATAATGTTATGTCTTGCACTGTATTGCCCTGTCATTGTCTTGACCGACATCTGAGACTGTCTGGCATTGTAATGTGCTGTATTGTGGGTCTTGTAATTGGCTGTCGCTTACTTGTCTGCGTATTGGGTTGTACTGCCCTGTATACTGTAATGTGTGGCATTGTATCGCCCTGTCATTGTCGTAACGGTCGCTTTGGAGATTGTCATAAGACTGCACTCTGTTGTGAATTTTTTCATCAGTTGTTCTTTGTTTAGCTGCATATTGCCTTGTACTGCCCAGTATTGTGCTAGCCTTCCGTTGTGTCGCTCTGTCATTGTTTTGAATGACATCTGATGTTTTCTAACATTTGATGGCGATGTATTTTCAATTTTTCCATTGGCTGTTCTTTATTTGAGTGTGTAGTGCCGTGCACCTCTCTGTATAATGTTATTTCTTGCACTGCATTGCCCTGTCGTTGTCCTGATTAACTTTAGAGTGTCTGGGATTGTATTGTACTGAATTGTGAGTTTCTTAATTTTTTTTTCTAAATTGGAACGCTGTGGTGGTGTGATCCCTCCTTTTTTTTTTTTCTCTCCCCAGCCCCCTTTTTTTTACTTCCTTCCCAGCTGCCCCTTTTTTTTCCTCTCCTCCCTCCCTCCCGCTGCCCCCTTTTTTTTTCCTCTCCTCCCTCCCTCCCACCCCCTTATTTTCCTCTTCCGCCCCTCTGCCCCCCTCTTTTTTCTTCCCTTCCCCATAGCCGTCCCCTCTTTTGTCTTACCGCTGCCACCCGTCTTCTTTTTCCTCCTCTTCCTCCCCAGCCCCCTTTTTTCTTCTCTTACCCCCTCTGCCCCCTTTTTATTTTCCTCTTCTGTCCCTCTGTCCCCCTTTTTTTTTCCTTCTCTCTCCATAGCTGCCCTCTGTTTTTTCCTCTTCTGCCTCTCTGCCCCCCTTTTTTTTTCCGCTTCCTCCTCAGGCCCCTTTTTTCTTCTCTTACCCCCTCTGCCCCCCTTTTACTTTTCTCTTCTGCCCTACTGCCCCCTCTTTTGCTACTCTCCCTTCCTGGCCGCCCCCTTTGTTGTTTTCCTCTTCTCTTCCTCACGGCCGCCCCCTTTGTTGTTTTCCTCTTCTCTTCCTCATGGCCGCCCCCTTTGTTGTTTTTCTCTTCTGCCCTTCTGTCCCCCTTTTGTTTCTTTTTCCTTCCCACAGCTGCCCGTTGTTTTTTTCCTCCCCTCCCCTTCCCACAGCCGGCCGTCGTTTTTTTTCCTTGTCTTTCGCCCCCCCGCCCCCCTTCTTTCCGTCTTTCGGCCGCCCCCTTTTTTTTGTCTTTCGGCCGCCCCCTCTCTTCTTCCCTTCCCCATAGCCCTCCCTTTTTTCCTCTTCCACCCCGTTTCCCCCCCTTTTTTCTTCTCTCCCCAAGGCTGCCCTTTTTTTCCTCTTCCGCCCCTTCTTTCTTCTCTTCCCACCACCCCCTTTTTTCCTTCTTTTCGCCCCCCTGCTCCCATTTTTTTTCTACCTGTCCAGCCCCCTTTTTCTTCTTTTCTTCTTTTCTTCCCCCGCCACCCCCTCTTTTCTTCTTTTCCGAACGGCCACCCCTTTTTTCCTCTTCCTTCCCAGCCCCCTTTTTCTTCTTTTCCCACAGCCACCCCGCTTTTTTTCTCTTACCCCCTTTACCCAACTATTTTTTCCTCTTCCACCCTTCTGTCCCCCCTTTGTTTCTTCTTCCTGCCCAGCCGCCCGTCTTTTTTCCTCCTCTTCCCTTCCCCACAGCCGCCCGTCTTTTTTCCTCCTCTTCCCTTCCCCACAGCCGCCCGTCTCTCTTTCCTCCTCTTCCGCCCCTTCCCCCCCTTTTTTTCTTCTCCCCCCTTTTCCCCCCTTTTTTCTTCTGTCCCCCCAGCCCACCCCCTTTTTACTACTCGTCCCACAGCTGCTCGTTGTTTTTTTCCTTCTCTTCCTCCCCAGCCCCCTGTTTTCTTCTCTTCCCACTGCTGCCCCCTTTTCTCCCCCCATTTTTTCCTCTTCTGCTCCTTTTCTCCCCCCTTTCCCCCCTTCTTTTCTTCTCTCCCCCAGCCCACCCCCTTTTTACTACTCGTCCCACAGCTGCTCGTTGTTTTTTTCCTCCTCTTCCTCCCCAGCCCCCTTTTTTCTTCTCTTCCCACTGCTGCCGCCTTTTTTCCCCTCTTCCGCCCCTTTTCTCCCCGCCTTTTTTCCCCTCTTCCGCCCCTTTTCTCCCCGCCTTTTTTCCCCTCTTCCGCCCCTTTCCCCCATTTTCTGTCTTTTGCCCCTTTCCCCCTTCTTTCTACTCGTCCCACAGCCCCTCGTCGTTTTTTTCCTCCTATTCCTCCCCTGCCCCCTTTTTTCTTCTCTCCCCAAGGCCGCCACATTTTTTCCCATTCCGCCCCCCTGCCCCCTTTTTTCTGGTCTCCCCACAGCTGCCCCCTTTTTTTCCTCTTCCGCCCCTCTCCCCCCCATTTTTTCCTCCACCGCCCCCCTGTTTTTTCTCTTGCCCCACCGCCCCCCTTTTTTCCCCTCTTCCCTTCCCCACAACCGCCCGTCTGTTTTTCTCCTCTTCCTCCCCAGCCCCCTTTTTTCTGCTCTTCCCACTGCTGCCCCCTTTTTCTTTTCTCCCCAAGGCCGCCCCCTTTTTCTTCTTTTTCTGGCCCCCTGCACCCCTTTTTTCTTTTCTCCCCACGGCCACCCCCTTTTTTTTATCTTCCCTTCCCCACAGCTGCCTGTCTTTTTTTCCTCCTCTTCCGCCCCTGTGCCTGCCTCTTTTTTTCTTCTCTCCCCACAGCTGCCCCCTTTCCCCCCCTTTTTTTCTTCTCTCCCAAAGGCCGCCCCCCTGTTTTTTCTCTTGCCCCACCACCCCCCTGTTTTTTCTTCTCTTCCGAACGGCCGCCCCCTTTTTTCCTTCTTCCATTCCCCACGGCCGCCCCCTTTTTTCCTTCTTCCCTTCCCCACGGCCCCCTGTCTGTTTTCTCTTCTGCCCCTTTTCCCCCCCTTTTTCTTTTCTCCCCAAGGCCGCCCCCTTTTTTGTCTTCCCTTCCCCACAGCTGCCTGTCTTTTTTTCCCCCCTCTTCCGCCCCTTCCCCCCCTTTTTTGCTTCTCTCCCAAAGGCCGCCCCCCTTTCTTACCTCTTCCGCCTCCTTGCCCCTTTTTTCCCTTTCCCCCCTTTCCCCCCTTTTTCTTCCTTTCCCTACAGCCAACCCCTTTTTTTCTCTCCCCACAGCCACCCTCTTTTTTCCTCGTTTGATCCTCTGCTCCCCTTCTTTTTCTACTCTTTTCACAGCCGCCACCTTTTTTCTACTCTTTCCATCGCCACTCCCTTTTTTCCAATTCTGCCCCTTTCCCACCCTTTTTTTCCTCTTCTGCCCCTTTGCCCCCCTTTTTTCCTTCTTTTCGCCCCCCTGCTCCCATTTTTTTCTTTTCTACCTGTCCAGCCACCTTTTCCTTCTTTTCTTCCCCCACCACCCCCTTTTCCTCTTCTCTTCCTCACAGCCACCCCCTTTTTTATTCTCTTCCGAACTGCCGTCCCTTTTTTTTGCTCTTCCTTCCCAGCCCCCTTTTTCTTCTTTTCCCACAGCTGCCCCCCTTCTTTCTTACTCCCTTTACCCCAGTTTTTTTCGTCTTCTGCCCTTCTGTCCCCCTTTTGTATATTCTTTCTTCCCAGCTGCCCCCTGTTTTTCGCCTCCCTTCCCACAGCCGCCCGTCTCTCTTCGCCTCTTACCTTCCCCACAGCCGCCCGTCTCTCTTCGCCTCTTACCTTCCCCACAGCTGCCATTTTTTCCTTCTTTTCGCCCCCCTGCTCCCCTTGTTTCTTTTCTTCCAAATGGCTGTCCCTATTTTTTTTCCTCCTCCTTCCAAGCCTCCTTTTTCTTCTCTTAGCCCCTCTACCCCACTTTATGTTCCTCTTCCACCCCTCTGTCCCCCTTTTTTCCTCTTCCACCCCTCTGTCCCCCTTTTTTCCTCTTCCACCCCTCTGTCCGCATTTTGTTTCTTCCCTTTCTCACAGCTGCCCCCTTTTTCCCCTCTTCCGCCCCTGCCCCCCCTTTTTCTTCTTCTCTCCCCACAGCTGCCCCCTTTTTTCTCTTCTGCCCCTTTGCCCTGTTTTTTCCCTTTCTGCCCCCATGCCGCTCATTTTCTTTCTTTTCCCACAGCTGCCCCTTGTTTTTTTCTCTCTCCCCACAGCTGCCCCTTGTTTTTTTCTCTCTCCCCACAGCTGCCCCTCGTTTTTTTCTCTCTCCCCCACCCCTTTCCGATCCTTTTTCCCCCTTTTTTCCCTTCTTTTCGCCCCCCTGCTCCCCTTGTTTCTTTTCTTTTCTTCTGCACAGCCACCCCCTCTTTTCTTCTCTTCCAAATGGCTGCCCCTATTTTTTTTCCTCCTCCTTCCAAGCTTCCTTTTTCTTCTCTTACCCCCTCTACCCCACTTTATGTTCCTCTTCCACCCCTCTGTCCCCCTTTTTTCCTCTTCCGCCTTTCTGTCCCCATTTTGTTTCTTCTTCCTTCCCACAGCCGCCCCCTTTTTCTCCACCCTTTTTTTTCTCTCCCCTTCCCACAGCCGCCCCCTTTTTCTCCACCCTTTTTTTTCTCTCCCCTTCCCACAGCCGCCCCCTTTTTCTCCACCCTTTTTTTCTCTCCCCTTCCCACAGCCGCCCCCTCTTTTTCCTCCTACGCCCCTTTGCCCCTTTTTCTTCTTTTCCCACAGCCGCCCGTCTTTTTTTCCTCCTCTTCCTCCCCAACCCCCTTTTATCTCTTCTGTCCCTTTGCCCCCTTTTTCTTCTTTTCCCACAGCCGCCCGTCTTTTTTTCCTCCTCTTCCTGCCCAACCCCCTTTTTTCTCTTCCCTTCCCCACAGCCGCCCGTCTTTTTTTCCTCCTCTTCCTCCCCAACCCCCTCTTTTCTCTTCCCTTCCCCACAGCCGCCCGTCTTTTTTCTACTCTTCACACAGCCACCCCCTTTTTTTCTCTTCCCTTCCCCACAGCCGCCCGTCTTTTTTCTACTCTTCACACAGCCACCCCCTTTTTTCTCTTCCTCCCTCACCCCCTTTTTTCTTCTCTTCCGCCCCACAGTCGCCCCCTTCTTTTCATCTTCCACCCTACAGCCGCCCCGTTCTTTCTTCTCTTCACACCGCCCCCATTTTTTCCTTCCTTTCACCCCCTGCTCCCCTTGTTTCTTTTCTTCCCCCACCGCCCCCTTTTCTTCTCTTCTGTACAGCCACCCCTTTTTTCTCTTCTCTTCCAAACGGCTGCCCCTATTTTTTTCCTCTTCCTTCCAAGCCCTCTTTTTCTTCTCTTACCCCCTCTACCCCACTTTATGTTCCTCTTCCACCCCTCTGTCCCCCTTTTTTCGTCTTCCGCCTTTCTGTCCTCCATTTGTTTCTTCTTCCTTCCCACAGCCCCCCCTTTTTTCTACTATTCCCACAGCTGACTGTAATTTTTTTACTCCTTTTCCTCCCCAGCCACCTTTTTTTCTACTCTTCCCACTGCTGCCCCTTTCTTTTCCTATTCTGCCCCTTTTTCCCCTCCCTCTTTTTCGTCTTCCGCCCCTTTTTCCCCTCCCTCTTTTTCGTCTTCCGCCCCTTCCCCCCCCTTTTTTCGTCTTCCGCCCCTTCCCCCCCCTTTTTTCGTCTTCCGCCCCTTTTTACCCCCTTTTTTCTTCTCTTCCCACAGCCGCCCCCTTCTTTAACTCTTCCGCCCCCCTGCCCCGTTTTTTTTTTTCTTCTTCCGCCCCCCTGCCCCGTTTTTTCCCTTTGCGCCCCCATGCCCCGTTTTTTCCCTTTGCGCCCCCATGCCCCTCTTTTTCTTTCTTTTCCCACAGCCGCCCCCTTTTTTTCCTCTCTCCCCACAGCGGCCCCCTTTTTTCCTCTTCCGCCCCTTCCCCCCCCTTTTTTCCTCTTCCACCTCTCTGTCCCCCATTTGTTTCTTCTACTCTTCCCACAGCCCCCTCCTTTTTTCTACTCTTCTCACAGCCGCCCATCATTTTTTTTCTCCTCTTCCTCCTCAGCCCCCGTTTTTCTTCTCTTCCGCCTCTCTGCCCCCCTGTTTTTTTATCTCCCCACAGTTGCCCCCTTTTTTACCTCTTCCGCTCCTCTGCCCCCTTTTTTTTCCTCTCCCCAAGGCTGCCCCCTTTTTTACCTCTTCCGCTCCTCTGCCCCCTTTTTTTTCCTCTCCCCAAGGCCGCCCCCTTTTTTCCCTCTTTCGCCACACTGCCCCCCTTTTTTCCCTCTTTCGCCACACTGCCCCCCTTTTTTCCCTCTTTCGCCACACTGCCCCCCTTTTTTCTTCCCTTCCCCACAGCCGCCCGCTTTTTTCCTCTTCCGCCCCTTCCCCCCTTTTTTTTTCCTCTCCTCAAGGCCGCCCCCTTTTTTACCTCTTCCGCTCCTCTGCCCCCTTTTTTTTTTCCTCTTTTGCCACACTGCCCCCTTTTTTTTTTCCTCTTTTGCCACACTGCCCCCTTTTTTTTTTCCTCTTTTGCCACACTGCCCCCTTTTTTTCCCTTTCCGCCCTCCTGCCCCCCTTTTTTCTTCCCTTCCCCACAGCCGCCCCCTTTTTCCTCTTCTGCCCCTTTCTCCCCCTTTTTTCCTCTTCCGCCCCTCTGTCCCCCATTTGTTTCTTCTACTCTTGTCACAGCCCCCCCTTTTTTCTACTCTTGTCACAGCCCCCCCTTTTTTCTACTCTTCTCATAGCCGCCCATCGTTTTTTTCTTCTTCTTCGTCCTCAGCCGTTGTTTCCTTTTCCACCCCTTTCCCCCCTTTCCCCCCTTTTTTCTTCCCTCCCCACTGCCGCCCCCCCTTTTTTCTTCCCTCCCCACTGCCGCCCCCCCTTTTTTCTTCCCTCCCCACTGCCGCCCCCCCTTTTTTCTTCCCTCCCCACTGCCGCCCCCCCTTTTTTCTTCCCTCCCCATCCAGCCCCCTTTTTCTTCCCTCCCCATCCAGCCCCCTTTTTCTTCTTTTCTTCCCCCGCCGCCCCCCTTTTTTTCTCTTACCCCCTGTACTCCACTTTATTTTCCTCTTCCACCCTTCTGTCCACTTTTTGTTTCTTCTTCCTTCCCAGCTGCCCCCTTTTTTCCTCTTCCTCCCCAACCCCCTTTTTTCCTCTTCCTCCCCAACCCCCTTTTTTCCTCTTCCTCCCCAACCCCCTTTTTTCCTCTTCCTCCCCAACCCCCTTTTTTCCTCTTCCTCCCCAACCCCCTTTTTTCTCTTCGCTTCCCCACAGCCGCCTGTCTTTTTTCTACTTTTCCCACAGCCGCCCGTATTTTTTCCTCCTTTTCCCCCCTTTTTTCTTCTCTTCCGCCCCTCTGCCCCCCCATTTTTACCTCTTCCGCCCCTCTGCCCCCCCATTTTTACCTCTTCCGCCCCTCTGCCCCCCCTTTTTTTTTCCTCTCCCCAAGGCCGCCCCCTTTTTTACCTCTTCCGCCCCTTCCCCCCTTTTTTTTTCCTCTCCCCAAGGCCGCCCCCTTTTTTACCTCTTCCGCTCCTCTGCCCCCTTTTTTTTTCCTCTTTTGCCACACTGCCCCCTTTTTTTCCCTTTCCGCCCTCCTGCTCCCCTTTTTTCTTCCCTTCCCCACAGCCACCCGCTTTTTTCCTCTTCCGCCCCTTCCCCCCCTTTTTCCTCTTCCGCCCCTTCCCCCCCTTTTTCCTCTTCCGCCCCTTCCCCCCCTTTTTCCTCTTCCGCCCCTCTGTCCCCCATTTGTTTCTTCTACTCTTCTCACAGCCCCCCCTTTTTTCTACTCTTCTCACAGCTGCCCATCGTTTTTTCTTCCTCTTCGTCCGCAGCCCTTGTTTCCTTTTCCACCCCTTTCCCCCCCTTTCCCCCTTTTTTCCTCTTCCGCTCCTCTGCCCCCTTTTTTTCCTCTTCCCTCCCCACTGCCGCCCCCCTTTTTTTCTCTTACCCCCTCTACTCCACTTTATTTTCCTCTTCCACCCTTCTGTCCCCTTTTTTCCTCTTCCCTTCCCACAGCCGCCCGTCTCTTTTTCTCCTCTTCCTCCCCAACCCCCTCTTTTCTCTTCCCTTCCCCACAGCCGTCTGTCTTTTTTCTACTCTTCCCACAGCCGCCCGTCTCTCTTCCTCCTTTTCCCCCCTTTTTTCCGTCTTCCGCCCCTCTGCCCCCCTTTTTTTTTCTCTCCCCACAGCCGCCCCCCTGCCCCGTTTTTTCCCTTTCTGCCCCCGTGGCCCTCTTTCATTTCCTTTTCCCATACCCGCCCCTTTTTTTCCCTCTTCCGCCCCTTTGCCCCCCCTTTTTTCCTCTTCTGCCCCTTTGCCCCCCCTTTTTTCCTCTTCCGCCCCTTTGCCCCCACTTTGTACTTCTCTCCCCAAGGCCGCCCCCTTTTTTACCTCTTCCGCCCCCCTGCCCCTATTTTTCCTTTCCGCACCCCTGCCCCAATGTCTTCCTTTCCCCCATAGCTGCCCCCTCTTTCTTCTTCCATTCCCAACAGCCGCCCCCTTTTTTTTCCCTTTCCGCCCCTCTGCCCCCCTTTTTTTTCCTCTTCCGCCCCTCTGCCCCCCCTTTTTTCCTCTGCCCCCCCTTTTTTTCCTCTGCCCCCACCGCCCCCATTTTTTCCTTCTTTTCGCCCCCTGCTCCCCTTTTCTTCTTCTCTTCCAAACGGCTGCCCCTATTTTTTTCCTCTTCCTTCCAAGCCCCCTTTTTCTTCTCTTACCCCCTCTACCCCGCTTTATTTTCCCCTTCCACCTCTCTATCCGCCTTTTTTCCTCTTCTGCCTTTCTGTCCCCATTTTGTTTCTTCTTCCTTCCCACAGCTGCCCCCTTTTTCTCTCCCCTTACCACAGCCGCCCCCTTTTTCTACTATTACCACAGCTGCCCATTGTTTTTTTTCTCCTCTTCCTCCCCAGCCCCCTTTTTTCCTCCCTTCCTCACAGCTGCCCCCTCTTTTTCCTATTCTGCCCCTTTCCCCCCCTTTTTTTCTTCTCTCCCCACAGCTGCCCCCTTTTTCTCTCCCCTTACCACAGCCGCCCCCTTTTTCTACTATTACCACAGCTGCCCATTGTTTTTTTCTCCTCTTCCTCCCCAGCCCCCTTTTTTCCTCCCTTCCTCACAGCCGCCCCCTCTTTTTCCTATTCTGCCCCTTTCCCCCCCTTTTTTTCTTCTCTCCCCACAGCTGCCCCCTTTTTCCCCTCTTCCGCCTCTTTCCCCCACCCCTTTTTCCCCTCTTCCGCCTCTTTCCCCCACCCCTTTTTCCCCTCTTCCGCCTCTTTCCCCCACCCCTTTTTCCCCTCTTCCGCCTCTTTCCCCCACCCCTTTTTCCCCTCTTCTGCCCCTTCTCCCCCACTTTTTTCTTCTCTCCCCAGGGCCGCCCCCTTTTTTTTTCCTCTCCGCCCCCCTGCCCCCCTTTTTCTTCCTTTACCCTCAGCGACCCCCTTTTTGTTCTTCTCTCCCCACAGCCTCCCCCTTTTTTCCTCCTCCGCTCCTCTGCTCCCCTTTTTAACTCTTCCGCCCCTTAGCCCCCTTCTTTGTTCTCTTCCCCCACCGCCCCCCTTATTTCCTTCTTTTCGCCCCCCTGCTCCCGTTTTTTCTTTCCTTCTGCACAGCCACCCCCTTTTCCTCTTCCCTTCCCACTGCGCCCCCTCTTTTCCTCTTCCCCCGCCACCCCCTTTTTTCCTTCTTTTCACCCCCCTGCTCCCATTTTTTTCTCTTATACCCGGCCAGCCCCCTTTTCTTCTTTTCTTCCTCACGGCCAGCCCCCTTTTCTTCTTTTCTTCCTCACGGCCAGCCCCCTTTTCTTCTTTTCTTCCTCACGGCCAGCCCCCTTTTCTTCTTTTCTTCCTCACGGCCAGCCCCCTTTTCTTCTTTTCTTCCTCACGGCCAGCCCCTTTTTTTTGCTCTTCCGAACTGCCGTCCCTTTTTTTTGCTCTTCCGAACTGCCGTCCCTTTTTTTTGCTCTTCCTTCCCAGCCCCCTTTTTCTTTTCCCACAGCTGCCCCCCTTTTTTCTTACTCCCTTTACCCCAGTTTTTTTCCTCTTCCGCCCTTCTGTCCCCCTTTTGTATATTCTTTCTTCCCAGCTGCCCCCTGTTTTTCGCCTCCCTTCCACAGCCGCCCGTCTCTCTTCGCCTCTTACCTTCCCCACAGCCGCCCATCTCTCTTCGCCTCTTACCTTCCCCACAGCTGCCATTTTTTCCTTCTTTTCGCCCCCCTGCTCCCCTTGTTTCTTTTCTTCCCCCACCGCCCCCTTTTCTTCTCTTCCAAATGGCTGTCCCTATTTTTTTTCCTCCTCCTTCCAAGCCTCCTTTTTCTTCTCTTACCCCACTTTATGTTCCTCTTCCACCCCTCTGTCCCCCTTTCTTCCTCTTCCACCTTTCTGTCTGCATTTTGTTTCTTCTTCCTTCCCACAGCCCCCCCTTTTTCTCTCCCCTTCCCACAGCCGCCCCCTTTTTCTACTATTACCACAGCTGCCCGTTGTTTTTTTTCCTCCTCTTCCTCCCCAGCCCCCTTTTTTCTTCCCTTTCGCACAGCTGCCCCCTTTTTCCCCTCTTCCGCCCCTGCCCCCCCATTTTTCCCCTCTTCCGCCCCTGCCCCCCCATTTTTCCCCTCTTCCGCCCCTGCCCCCCCATTTTTCCCCTCTTCCGCCCCTGCCCCCCCATTTTTCTTCTTCTCTCCCCACAGCCGCCCCCTTTTTTCTCTCTCCCCACAGCCGCCCCCTTTTTTCTCACTCCCCACAGCCGCCCCTTTTTTCTCTTCTGCCCCTCTGTCCCCCATTTGTTTCTTGTACTCTTCTCACAGCCCCCCCTTTTTTCTACTCTTTTCACAGCTGCCCATCGTTTTTTTCTTCCTCTTCGTCCTCAGCCCTTCTTTCCTTTTCCACCCCTTTCCCCCCCTTTCCCCCTTTTTTTCGTCCCTCCCCACTGCCGCCCCCCTTTTTTTCGTCCCTCCCCACTGCCGCCCCCCTTTTTTTCGTCCCTCCCCACTGCCGCCCCCCTTTTTTTCGTCCCTCCCCACTGCCGCCCCCCTTTTTTTCGTCCCTCCCCACTGCCGCCCCCCTTTTTTCTTCTCTTCCCACTGCCGCCCCCCTTTTTTCTTCTCTTCCCACTGCCCCCATTTTTTCCTTCTTTTCCCCCCCGCTCACACTTTTTTCTTTTCTACCCATCCAGCCCCCTTTTTCTTCTTTTCTTCCCCCGCCACCCACTTTTTTTTCCTCTTCCTTCCCAGCCCCCTTTTTCTTCTTTTCCCACAGCCGCCCCCCTTTTTTTCTCTTACCCCCTGTACTCCACTTTATTTTCCTCTTCCACCCTTCTGTCCCCTTTTTGTTTCTTCTTCCTTCCCAGCTGCCCCCTTTTTTCCTCTTCCCTTCCCACAGCCGCCCGTCTCTTTTTCTCCTCTTCCTCCCCAACCCCCTTTTTTTCTCTTCCCTTCCCCACAGCCGTCTGTCTTTTTTCTACTCTTCCCACAGCCGCCCGTCTTTTTTCCTCCTTTCCCCCCTTTTTTCCGTCTTCTGCCCCTCTGCCCCCCTTTTTTTTTTCTCTCCCCACAGCCGCCCCCCTGCCCCGTTTTTTCCCTTTCCGCCCCCGTGGCCCTCTTTGTCTTCCTTTTCCCATACCCGCCCCTTTTTTTCCCTCTTCCGCCCCTTTGCCCCCCCTTTTTTCCTCTTCCGCCCCTTTGCCCCCACTTTGTACTTCTCTCCCCAAGGCCGCCCCCTTTTTTACCTCTTCCGCCCCCCTGCCCCTATTTTTCCTTTCCGCACCCCTGCCCCAATGTCTTCCTTTCCCCATAGCTGCCCCCTCTTTCTTCTTCCATTCCCAACAGCCGCCCCCTTTTTCCCTCTTCCGCCCCTTTTCCCGCCCTTTTTTCCTCTTCCGCCCCTCTGCCCCCCTTTTTTTTCCTCTTCCGCCCCTCTGCCCCCGCTTTTTTCCTCTGCCCCCCCTTTTTTCCTCTGCCCCCACCGCCCCCATTTTTTCCTTCTTTTCGGCCCCTGCTCCCCTTTTCTTCTTCTCTTCCAAACGGCTGCCCCTATTTTTTTCCTCTTCCTTCCAAGCCCCCTTTTTCTTCTCTTACCCCCTCTACCCCACTTTATTTTCCCCTTCCACCTCTCTATCCGCCTTTTTTCCTCTTCTGCCTTTCTGTCCCCATTTTGTTTCTTCTTCCTTCCCACAGCTGCCCCCTTTTTCTCTCCCCTTCCCACAGCCGCCCCCTTTTTCTACTATTACCACAGCTGCCCATTGTTTTTTTTCTCCTCTTCCTCCCCAGCCCCCTTTTTTCCTCCCTTCCTCACAGCCGCCCCCTCTTTTTCCTCTTCCGCCCCTTCTCCCCCACTTTTTTCTTCTCTCCCCAGGGCCGCCCCCTTTTTTACCTCTTCTGCTCCTCTGCCCCCTTTTTTTTCCTTTACCCTCAGCGACCCCCTTTTTGTTCTTCTCTCCCCACAGCCGCCCCCTTTTTTCCTCCTCCGCTCCTCTGCTCCCCTTTTTAACTCTTCCGCCCCTTAGCCCCCTTCTTTGTTCTCTTCCCCCACCGCCCCCCTTATTTCCTTCTTTTCGCCCCCCTGCTCCCGTTTTTTCTTTCCTTCTGCACAGCCACCCCCTTTTTTTCTTCCCTTCCCACTGCGCCCCCTCTTTTCCTCTTCCCCCGCCACCCCCTTTTTTCCTTCTTTTCACCCCCCTGCTCCCATTTTTTTCTCTTATACCCGGCCAGCCCCCTTTTCTTCTTTTCTTCCTCACGGCCAGCACCTTTTTTGTTCTCTTCCGAACTGCCGTCCCTTTTTTTTGCTCTTCCTTCCCAGCCCCCTTTTTCTTCTTTTCCCACAGCTGCCCCCCTTTTTTCTTACTCCCTTTACCCCAGTTTTTTTCCTCTTCCGCCCTTCTGTCCCCCTTTTGTATATTCTTTCTTCCCAGCTGCCCCCTGTTTTTCGCCTCCCTTCCCACAGCCGCCCATCTCTCTTCGCCTCTTACCTTCCCCACAGCTGCCATTTTTTCCTTCTTTTCGCCCCCCTGCTCCCCTTGTTTCTTTTCTTCCCCCACCGCCCCCTTTTCTTCTCTTCCAAATGGCTGTCCCTATTTTTTTTCCTCCTCCTTCCAAGCCTCCTTTTTCTTCTCTTACCCCACTTTATGTTCCTCTTCCACCCCTCTGTCCCCCTTTCTTCCTCTTCCACCTTTCTGTCTGCATTTTGTTTCTTCTTCCTTCCCACAGCCCCCCCTTTTTCTCTCCCCTTCCCACAGCCGCCCCCTTTTTCTACTATTACCACAGCTGCCCGTTGTTTTTTTCCTCCTCTTCCTCCCCAGCCCCCTTTTTTCTTCCCTTTCGCACAGCTGCCCCCTTTTTCCCCTCTTCCGCCCCTGCCCCCCCATTTTTCCCCTCTTCCGCCCCTGCCCCCCCATTTTTCCCCTCTTCCGCCCCTGCCCCCCCCTTTTTTCTCTTCCGCCCCTTTGCCCTGTTTTTTCCCTTTCCGCCCTCCTGCCCCCCTTTTTTCTTCCCTTCCCCACAGCCGCCCCCATGCCACTCATTTTCTTTCTTTTCCCGCAGCCGCCCCCTTTTTTCTCACTCCCCACAGCCGCCCCTTTTTTCTCTTCTGCCCCTCTGTCCCCCATTTGTTTCTTCTACTCTTCTCACAGCCCCCCCTTTTTTCTACTCTTCTCACAGCTGCCCATCGTTTTTTTCTTCCTCTTCATCCTCAGCCCTTCTTTCCTTTTCCACCCCTTTCCCCCCCTTTCCCCCTTTTTTTTGTCCCTCCCCACTGCCGCCCCCCTTTTTTTTGTCCCTCCCCACTGCCGCCCCCCTTTTTTTTGTCCCTCCCCACTGCCGCCCCCCTTTTTTTTGTCCCTCCCCACTGCCGCCCCCCTTTTTTTTGTCCCTCCCCACTGCCGCCCCCCTTTTTTTTGTCCCTCCCCACTGCCGCCCCCCTTTTTTTTGTCCCTCCCCACTGCCGCCCCCCTTTTTTTTGTCCCTCCCCACTGCCGCCCCCCTTTTTTTCGTCCCTCCCCACTGCCGCCCCCCTTTTTTCTTCTCTTCCCACTGCCCCCATTTTTTCCTTCTTTTCCCCCCGCTCACACTTTTTTCTTTTCTACCCATCCAGCCCCCTTTTTCTTCTTTTCTTCCCCCGCCACCCACTTTTTTTTCCTCTTCCTTCCCAGCCCCCTTTTTCTTCTTTTCCCACAGCTGCCCCCCTTTTTTTCTCTTACCCCCTGTACTCCACTTTATTTTCCTCTTCCACCCTTCTGTCCCCTTTTTGTTTCTTCTTCCTTCCCAGCTGCCCCCTTTTTTCCTCTTCCCTTCCCACAGCCGCCCGTCTCTTTTTCTCCTCTTCCTCCCCAACCCCCTTTTTTTCTCTTCCCTTCCCCACAGCCGTCTGTCTTTTTTCTACTCTTCCCACAGCCGCCCGTCTTTTTTCCTCCTTTCCCCCCTTTTTTCCGTCTTCCGCCCCTCTGCCCCCCTTTTTTCCGTCTTCCGCCCCTCTGCCCCCCTTTTTTTTTCTCTCCCCACAGCCGCCCCCCTGCCCCGTTTTTTCCCTTTCCGCCCCCGTGGCCCTCTTTGTCTTCCTTTTCCCATACCCGCTCCTTTTTTTCCCTCTTCCGCCCCTTTGCCCCCCCTTTTTTCCTCTTCTGCCCCTTTGCCCCCACTTTGTACTTCTCTCCCCAAGGCCGCCCCTTTTTTTACCTCTTCCGCCCCCCTGCCCCTATTTTTCCTTTCCGCACCCCTGCCCCAATGTCTTCCTTTCCCCATAGCTGCCCCCTCTTTCTTCTTCCATTCCCAACAGCCGCCCCCTTTTTCCCTCTTCCGCCCCTTTTCCCGCCCTTTTTTCCTCTTCCGCCCCTCTGCCCCCCTTTTTTTTCCTCTTCCGCCCCTCTGCCCCCGCTTTTTTCCTCTGCCCCCCCTTTTTTCCTCTGCCCCCACCGCCCCCATTTTTTCCTTCTTTTCGGCCCCTGCTCCCCTTTTCTTCTTCTCTTCCAAACGGCTGCCCCTATTTTTTTCCTCTTCCTTCCAAGCCCCCTTTTTCTTCTCTTACCCCCTCTACCCCACTTTATTTTCCTCTTCCACCTCTCTATCCGCCTTTTTTCCTCTTCTGCCTTTCTGTCCCCATTTTGTTTCTTCTTCCTTCCCACAGCTGCCCCCTTTTTCTCTCCCCTTCCCACAGCCGCCCCCTTTTTCTACTATTACCACAGCTGCCCATTGTTTTTTTCTCCTCTTCCTCCCCAGCCCCCTTTTTTCTTCCCTTCCCACTGCGCCCCCTCTTTTCCTCTTCCCCCGCCACCCCCTTTTTTCCTTCTTTTCACCCCCCTGCTCCCATTTTTTTCTCTTATACCCGGCCAGCCCCCTTTTCTTTTCTTCCTCACGGCCAGCCCCCTTTTCTTCTTTTCTTCCTCACGGCCAGCCCCCTTTTCTTCTTTTCTTCCTCACGGCCGCCCCCCTTTTCTTCTTCTCTTCCTCACGGCCGCCTCTATTTTTTTCCTTTTCCTTCCCAGCCCCTTTTTCTTCTCTTATCCCCTCTACCCCACTTTATTTTCTTCTTCTGCCCTTCTGTCCCCCTTTTGTTTCTTCTCCATTCCCTCAGCCGCCCCCTTTTTTCTATTCTTCCCACAGCTGCCAATCATTTTTTTCTCCTCTTCCTCCCCAGCCCCCTTTTTCTTCTCTTTCCACTGCTGCCCCCTTTTTTCCCTCTTCTGCCCCTTTCCCCCCCTTTTTTCCCTCTTCTGCCCCTTTTCCCCCGCGTTCCCCCCTGTTCCCCTACTTTTTTTTCTCCCCAAGGCTGCCCCCTTTTTTCCTCTTCCGCCCCTCTCCTCTCTTTTTTTCTCTTCCCACCGCCCCCCTTTTTTTCTTCCCTTCCCCTCAGCCACCCCCTTTTTTTCTTCCCTTCCCCTCAGCCACCTGTCATTTGTTCCCGCCTCTTCTGCCCCTTCCCCCCTCCTTTTTTCCCGCCTCTTCTGCCCCTTCCCCCCTCCTTTTTTCCCCGCCTCTTCTGCCCCTTCCCCCCTCCTTTTTTCCCTATTCCGCCCCTTCCCCCCCTTTTTCTTCTCTCCCCATGGCCACCCCCTTTTTTGTTCTCTCCTGCCCCTTTTCTCCCCTTTTTTGTTCTCTCCACCCTCTGTCCGCCTTTTTTTTCCTCTTCCCACCGCCCACCCTCTTTTTTTCTCTTCCCCCGCCACCCCTTCTTTCCTTCTTTTTGCCCCCCTGCTCCCCTTTTTCTTTTCTTCTCATCCAGCTATTTTTTTTTCTTCCCCCGCTGCCCCCTTTTCTTCTTCTCTTCCCCACAGCCACCCCCTTTTTTCTTCTTTTCCAAGTGGCCGCACCTATTTTTTCTCTTTCTTCCCAGCCCCCTTTTTCTTCTGTTCCAAACGGCCGCCTCCCTTTTTTCTCTTACCCCCTCTACCCCCCATTTTTTTCTCTTCTGCCCTTCTGTCCCCCTTTTGTTTCTCTCCCCTTCCCCTCAGCCGCCCCGCGTGTTTCTCTCCCCTTCCTCCCTAGTCCCCTTTTTTCCCTCTACTGGCCCTTTTCCCCCCCTTTTTCTTCTCACCCCAAGGCCGTCCCCTTTTTTTCGTCTTCCGCCCCCCTGCCCCTTTTTTCTTCCTTTACCCACATCCGCCCCCTTTTTCTTCTTCTCTCCCTACAGCTGCCCCCCCTTTTTTGTCCTCTCTTCCCCCGCCGCCCCCCCTTTTTTGTCCTCTCTTCCCCCGCCGCCCCCCCCTTTTTTGTCCTCTCTTCCCCCGCCGCCCCCCCTTTTTTGTCCTCTCTTCCCCCGCCGCCCCCCCTTTTTTGTCCTCTCTTCCCCCGCCGCCCCCCCCTTTTTTCTCTCTTTTTGCCCCTGTGCTTCCCTTTTTTTCTTTTCTTCCCCCGCCGCCCCGTCCCCCTTTTTTTCCTCTCCCGCCCCTCTCCCCCCTCTTTTTTTCTCTTCCCCCGCCCCCCCGTCCCCCTTTTTTTTCTCTCCCGCCCCTCTCCCCCCTCTTTTTTTCTCTTCCCCCGCCCCCCCTTTTTTCCTTCTTTTTGCCCCCCTGCTCTCCCTTTTCTGTTTTTCCCGTCCAGCCCCCTTTTTTCTTCTCTTTTGAACGGCCGCCCCTATTTTTTTCCTCTTCCTTCCCAGCCCCTTTTTCTTCTCTTCCCACTGCCGCCCCCCTTTTCTTCTCTTACATCCTCTACCCCACTTTATTTTTTCTCTACCGCCCCTCTGTCCCCTTTTTTTCCTCTTCCACCCTTCTGTCCCGCTTTTGTTTCTTCTTCTTTCCCACAGCCCCCCCGGTTTTTCTCTCCCCTTGCCACAGCCCCCACCTTTTTTCTACTCTTCCCACAGCTGCCCATTGTTTTTTTTCTTCTTCTTCCTCCCCAGCCCCCTTTTTTCTACTCCTCTGCCCCTTCCCCCCCTTTTTTTTCTCTCCCCAAGGCCGCTCCCTTTTTTCCTCTTCCGCTCCCCTGCCCCTTTTTTTTTTCTATTCCACCCCCTGCCCCTTTTTTCTTCCCTTCCCCTCAGCTGCCCCCTTTTTTCCTCTTCTGCCCCGTTTCCCCCCTTTTTTTCTTCTTTTGCTTCTCTGCCCCCTTTTTTCTACTCTTCCCACAGCTGCCTATTGTTTTTTTTTTCCTCCTCTTCCTCCCCAGCCCCTTTTTTCCCTCTTCCGCCCCTTCCCCCCCCTTTTTCTTCTGTCCCCAGGGCCACCCCCTTTTTTCCTCTTCCGCCCCACTGTCCCTTTTTTCTTCCTTTCCGCCCCGCCCCCCTTTTTCTTCATGTCCCCATAGCCATCCCCTTTTTTTCTTCTCTCCCCACAGCCACCCCCTTTTTTCCTCTTCTGCCCCTTTTCCCCCCTTTTTTGTCCTTTCCGCCCTCTGTCCCTGTCTTTTTTCTCCCCCATTTTTTCCTTTTCCTCCCCAGCCCCATTTTTCTTCTTTTCTTCCCACCCAGTCCACTTTTTTCCTCTTCCCCCCTTCTGCCCCCCTTTTTGTCTTCCCTCCTCTCTGCCTCTCTGTTTTTTCCTCCTCCCCCCTCTTCCCCTTTGTTCTTGTCTTCCCCCCCGCTGCCCCCTTTTTTTCTTGTCTTCCCCTGCGCTGCCCCCTTTTATCTCTTCCTCCCCAGCCTCCCTTTTTCTTCTTCTCCTTCCCGTCCCATCCACTTTTTTCCTCTTCCCCCCTTCTGCCCCCCTTTTTAGTCTTCCCTCCTCTCTGCCCCCTTTTTTTCCTTCTCTTCCCCCCGCCGCCCCCTTTTTTTCCTTCTCTTCCCCCCGCCGCCCCCTTTTTTTCCTTCTCTTCCCCCCCCTTTGCTCCCGTTTTTCTTTTCCTTGTCCTCCCCGACCCCCCTTTTTTCCCTCGTCCTCCCTGACCGCTCTTTTTCTTCTTCTCTTTCCCCGCCAGTCCCCTTTTGTGCTTCTTTCCCTCCCCTGCTCCCCTTTTTTTCTTTTCTTCCTGCCCAGCCCCCTTTTTTTCTTCTCTTCCCCCGCCGCCCCCTTTTTTCCCTGTCTTCCCGCCCAGCCCCCCTGTTTTTTTCCGCCCAGCCCCCCTGTTTTTTTCCGCCCAGCCCCCCTGTTTTTTTCCGCCCAGCCCCCCTGTTTTTTTCCGCCCAGCCCCCCTGTTTTTTTCCTCCCTTTTGCTTTTTACTTCTCTTTTTCCCCCACCTCCCCCTTCTTTTTCTTCCCCAGGTTGCTGTTTGAGCTATAACCATTAGTGGAAGCTGTTATGAGTGGTACTTCTACTTTGGGGGATGGCTCGCAATACAGGCCCGAGTCTGTCTCCAGGGGGGACCTACATATTTTCTTCCAACGCTAATGTGACTATAAGTTAATTAGCTTACTTTATCAATAATGGCCAGCCCAAGAGCCCTTTTCCGCTCCCCTGCACGGCAGTGGCCTGTATTGCCGTGTCATTCTCTTCACTGGCATTTTAGACACTCTGGGATTGTCCTCATGTGTATTTGGGGAGTTTTATCGGTCACTCTTCTTGAGCATGCATTGCCTCGTTACCGCCTTGTGCTGTGTTGTCTCGCATTGCATCGCCCTGTTGTCGTTCTGACTGCTATCTGATATATTTTGTCATTGCAGCGCCCTGTATTGTGTTACATTTTGTCTTGTACTGCTCTGTCATCCTCCTGGCCGCTGTCCTGCATATATTGGCATTGTCCTGCACTGTATTACGGGTTATTTAATGGGTTGTTTATTTTTGACTGAGTATTGTACTGTACCACCCTGTATTGTGTTATGTCTCACATTGTATTGCCCTGTCGTAATCTGGACTGTCATCTCATTTATTTTTGTGTTGTCCCGCCACGGCGTTGTGGGTTTTTTTTATCGGTTGGTATTTATTTGATTGCATACAGCATTATATGGCACTGTGTAATGTCGTGTCTTCCATTCTGCCACCCTGGAACTGTCTCGATTGCCACCCGAGACTGTTTGGAATCGTACCGTTCTTTATTGTGGGGTTTCGATCGGTCGGTCCTTACTTTATTCTGTATTGCATTGTACCTCCCTGTATACTGTCACGTCTTGCATTTTATTATCCTGTCATTGTCTGGACTGTCATTTGAGACTCTCTGGGATTTTACGGCACTGCATTGTGGGTGGATTTGATCCGTTGCTCTATATTTAACTTTTTATTGCTTTGGCCTGCCCTTCATTTTCAGATATGTTGCATTGTATTTGTGACTGTGACTGTCCCGAGAGCCATCCGATACATTCTAGCATTGACAGGCACCATATCGCGAGCTTCTTAATCAATTGTACTTTATGTGCCCGCGTACCGGCTTGGACTGGCCTGTATGGTGTTCTGTCTCAAATGTTATTCCTCTGTAACTGCCTTTCCTGCCACCCGAGACTGTGTTTGATTGTACTGCGCTGTATTGTGGTTTTTCTTTAATTAGTGCTGTATCGCATTGTGTATTCCCTTGTACTGTTCAGTATTGTGTTACGTATTCCTTTGTATAAGCGTGTCACGGTTTTGACTGTCTTTTGTGACATTCTGTCATAGTACTGCACTGTAATGTCAGTTTTGTGTTTGGTCATTCCTTATTTGATTGCGTATTGGCCTTGAACTGCCCTGTATAATGTTATGTCTTGCATCGCGTTGCTCCGTCATTGTCTTAACTGTCACTGTAGACATCGTGTCCTAGGACTGGAATGTATTGTGGGTATTTTAACAGGCTGTTATTTATTTGACTGCGTTATGGTGTTATGTCTGCTGTTATGTCTAGCTTTGTATTGCCTGCTCATTGACTGTCACTTCAGACTGTCTGGGATTATATTGAACTGTATTGTTAATTTTTTCATCGGCTGTTTTTTTATGTGACTTGGTATTACCCTGTGCTGCCCTGTATACTGTTATGTGTTGCATTGTATTGCCCCGTCAGCGTCTCGATTGTCATTTTAGAGATTGTGTCATAGCATCGCACTGTATTGCGGTTATTTTAATCGGCCATTCTTGATTTGACCGCATATTGACTTGTCCTGCCTGCTATACCGTTACATCTTGCACTGTATTGCTATGGTATTGTTTTTACGGTCGTCTTAGACATTGTGTCATAGGACTGCACCGTATTGTGAATTTTTTCATCGGCTGTTTTTTTTTTTTTAAAAGACCGCGTATTGCTGTGTACTGCTCCTGTATAGCCTTACGTCTTGCGTTGTATCGCACTGTCATCGCGTGGACTGTCAATTCAGACCGTCTACGATTAACAAAATTCACAATGCAGTGCAGTACGTTGACTGTTAGTTATTTGACTGCGTATTGCCTTGTAGCGCCCTGTATACCGTGATATCTTGCATTCTATCATTTTGTCATTGTCTTGACTGACACTTTAGACACGGTGTCATAGCGCCGCATTCTATTGTGGGTATCGGCTGTTCTTCATTTGGCCACGTATTGCCTTGTGCTGCCCTGTATTGTGGTACGTATAGCATCGTGTTGCTCTGTGATTGTCTTGATTGTCTTTTTAGACAATCTGTCATAGGACTGCACCATATTGTTAGTATTTTATGTGCTTGGTTTTTTGACCGCGTATTGCCTTGTACCACTGTATAGCGCGATATCTTGTATTGCAGTGCCTCATCATTGTATCGATCGTCATTTTAGACATTGTGTCATAGGACTGTGTTGCATTGTTGGTATTTTAATGGGTTGCTTTTCATTAAGCTGCGTATTGCCTTGTACTGCCCTGTGTCATGTCATGTCTTGTATGATATGGCCCTATCGTTGTATCGATTGTCATTTCAGACCATCTGCAACTGTAGTGCCCTATACAGTTAAATTTTGAATCGGCTGTTATTTATTTGACTGTTTATTGCCTTCTGTTGCTCTGTGTAATGCGATGTCTTGCATTGTAGTATTGTCCTGTCATTGTATCGATTTGTCATTTTAGATGTTGTGTCATAGGACTCAATTGTATTGTGGGTATTGTAATTGACTGTTATTTATTTGAACGTGTCTTGCCTTGTACTTCCCTGTATTGTGTTATGACTTGTCTTTCATTGCTCTGTCCTTGTTTTGACGGTCATTCTTGACGTTTTGTCATAGGACTGCAATGTATTGCGAATTTTTTAGCGTGTTTTTTTTTATTTGACCGGGTATTGCCTTGCAGCGCCCCGTATACTGTCACGTCTTGCATTGTAATTCTTTGTCATTGTCTTGGCTTATTTCAGACCGCCTGGGATTGTACTTCACAGTCTTGTCAATTTTCGAATCAGCTGTTCTTTATTTGACCACGCATCGGCTTTACCGCCCTGTATGCTGTAATGTGTTCTGTTGTATCGCCCTGTCATTTTCTTGACCGTCATTTCCGAGTTCCCGGGATTGTACTGGAGCGTATTGTCAATTTTTGAGTCCCATGTTATTTGTTTGTCTGCATATCGCTTTGCGCTGCCCGGTATACCGTAATGCCTTGCATTGTATTGTACTGTCATTGTCTCGATTGTAACTTTAGAGATCGTGTCATAGTGCTGCACTGTATTGTGCGTTTTAATTGTCTGTTCTTTGGCCGCATATTGCCTTGTGCTGCCCAATATACCGTTACATCTTGCATCGTATCGCCTTGTCACTGTTTCGATTTGTTATTTTAGACAATGTATCATAGGACTGCACTGTATTGTTACTATGTTATTTGGTGGCTGTTTTTTTGACCGTGTATTGCGCTGTACTGCTCCGTACAATGTGACGTCTTGCGTCATATCACTATGTCACGGTCTCGATCATCCTTTTAGGCCTCGTCTCATAGCGCTACAGTGTTGTGTATTTGTTAGCATGCC
The DNA here is from genome assembly GCF_028500815.1 of Rissa tridactyla. Lineage (NCBI taxonomy): Eukaryota > Metazoa > Chordata > Aves > Charadriiformes > Laridae > Rissa > Rissa tridactyla. The sequence goes on along the minus strand of NC_071494.1, from coordinate 11,276 downwards.
ATTCTTTATTTGATTGCATGTTGGCTTTTACTGCCCCACGTACTGTTATGTCTCGCATCGTATCGCCCTGTCATTTTCCTGACTGTCACTTCAGAGCGTCTGGAATCGTACAGTAATGTACTGTTAATTTTGCAAACAAGTGTTCTTTGTTTGCCCCAGTGATGGCTTTTACTACCTTGTATACTGGTAGGCCTTGCATTGTATCACAGTGTCACGGTCTTGACTGTAATTTTAAATATTGTGTCATTGTCCTGCACTGTTTTGTGGGCATTTTAATCGGCTCTAATTTATTTTGCTGCCTATCGCCTCGTACTGCCCTGTATTGTGGTACGTCTTACATTGTATTGCCCCGTGATTGTATCGGTTGTTATTTTAGGCACTCTGTCATAGGACTGCACCGTATCATGGCTATTTTACTTGGTTGTTGTTTATTTGACCATGTATTGCCTTGTACTGCCCCGTATCATGTTACACCTAGCATTGTATTGCTCTGCCGTTGTCTTGACCGACATCCGATGTCTTCTGCCAGCATACGTCCCGGAGTCGTCAAATCTTTCATCGGCCACTCTTTATTGGACCGTGTGTAGCAGCGTACCGTCATGTACAGCGTTACGTCTTGCGTCGCATTGCTCTGTCTTTGTCTCGCTTGTCAGCGGAACCTGTCTGTGAATGCACTGCACCATATTGGGAATTTGTTAGTCGATTGTTAGTTATTTGACACTGTTGTGATGTGATGTCCCCTTGTCCCTAATACTTCTGACATTGAGGTCATATGTGGAGTTGAGTCCTGCCTTACCAAAGGCACGCAGAGCCAAATGAAAGAATAAAAAAGCCCCAGCCGGGGGATTCCCCCCCGCCCCGGCCCTGGCTGGGGGTTTTTTTCTTCCCCCGGTCCCGGCCCCTCCGCGAGGCGAGAGTCGTCGCCAAAGTTTGGGCGGAGGTAGGGCTCCGGGCGGGGTTTTGTCAGGCAGGGACATTTAGGAGCCCCCCGCGCAGCAGCGCTCCTGGGGAGCGAAGCCCGCGGAGGGGGACGGCATCTGGCAGTAGGCGGTCAGAGGCAGGCAGGAGCCGAGAGCGGTGGGTGTTTTGTGTGGTCGTTGAGAGAGCGGTGTGCGTGGCGCTTGTGTCTTGGTGGTGGTGTTGCCTCGCAGGTCATACGTGGAGTTGAGCCTTGCTTACCGAAGGCACGCAGAGCCAAATGAAAGAATAAAAAAGCCCCAGCCGGGGGATTTTTTTTTTTTTCCTCCCCTGGCTGGGGTTTTTTTCCCCCGGTCCCGGCCCCTCCGCGAGGCGAGAGTCGTCGCCAAAGTTTGGGCGGAGGTAGGGCTCCGGGCAGGGTTTTGTCAGGCAGGGACATTTAGGAGCCCCCCGCGCAGCAGCGCTCCTGGGGAGCGAAGCCCGCGGAGGGGGACGGCATCTGGCAGTAGGTGGTCAGAGGCAGGCAGGAGCCGAGAGCGGTGGGTGTTTTGTGTGGTCGTTGAGAGAGCGGTGTGCGTGGCGCTTGTGTTTTGGTGGTGGCGTTGCCTCGCAGGTCATACGTGGAGTTGAGCCTTGCTTACCGAAGGCACGCAGAGCCAAATGAAAGAATAAAAAAGCCCCAGCCGGGGGATTTTTTTTTTTTCCCCTCCCCTGGCTGGGGTTTTTTTCCCCCGGTCCCGGCCCCTCCGCGAGGCGAGAGTCGTCGCCAAAGTTTGGGCGGAGGTAGGGCTCCGGGCGGGGTTTTGTCAGGCAGGGACATTTAGGAGCCCCCCGTGAGCGGCGCTCCTGGGGAGCGAAGCCCGCGGAGGGGGACGGCATCTGGCAGTAGGTGGTCAGAGGCAGGCAGGAGCCGAGAGCGGTGGGTGTTTTGTGTGGTCGTTGAGAGAGCGGTGTGCGTGGCGCTTGTGTTTTGGTGGTGGCGTTGCCTCGCAGGTCATACGTGGAGTTGAGCCTTGCTTACTGAAGGCACGCAGAGCCAAATGAAAGAATAAAAAAGCCCCAGCCGGGGCATTTTTTTTTTTTTCCCCTCCCCTGGCTGGGGTTTTTTTCCCCCGGTCCCGGCCCCTCCGCGAGGCGAGAGTCGTCGCCAAAGTTTGGGCGGAGGTAGGGCTCCGGGCGGGGTTTTGTCAGGCAGGGACATTTAGGAGCCCCCCGCGCAGCAGCGCTCCTGGGGAGCGAAGCCCGCGGAGGGGGACGGCATCTGGCAGTAGGTGGTCAGAGGCAGGCAGGAGCCGAGAGCGGTGGGTGTTTTGTGTGGTCGTTGAGAGAGCGGTGTGCGTGGCGCTTGTGTCTTGGTGGTGGCGTTGCCTCGCAGGTCATACGTGGAGTTGAGCCTTGCTTACCGAAGGCACGCAGAGCCAAATGAAAGAATAAAAAAGCCCCAGCCGGGGGATTTTTTTTTTTCCCCTCCCCTGGCTGGGGTTTTTTTTCCCCCGGTCCCGGCCCCTCCGCGAGGCGAGAGTCGTCGCCAAAGTTTGGGCGGAGGTAGGGCTCCGGGCGGGGTTTTGTCAGGCAGGGACATTTAGGAGCCCCCCGCGCAGCAGCGCTCCTGGGGAGCGAAGCCCGCGGAGGGGGACGGCATCTGGCAGTAGGTGGTCAGAGGCAGGCAGGAGCCGAGAGCGGTGGGTGTTTTGTGTGGTCGTTGAGAGAGCGGTGTGTTTGGAATGTGTGAAGGCTAGGATGCTTCTGGTTTGGTTGCACCAAAAAAAGAAAGAAGTAAGGTGTGATATCTTTTGATGAGATGATGGCTTATAGTGATATGTCAGTAGAATTTGCAAGGGTAGCAGATAATTTCAGTGTTGATGTGGAAACAGAGCTGATAGCGGTGGGGTGGGGGGAAGGTAGAAGTAGTTGTGTCAAGAACAGTTCTCATTTGGAGTGTACAGGTACTTGTAGTAATTGTTGTAAATGATCAGGTAAGTTCCATCATGGTGCAGGAGGGAGCCTGGACAAGGTGTAGGTAAATGTAGCTGTGGATAGGTTCCAGGAAAGTCAGGGTTTTAGCTGTTAGTAAGTAGTCAACTGGTAGATTTGGCTGTGTTGAGGTATTGGTGTTAAACTTACTCAAAGGTAATTACAGAAGCATAGACTGCTAATAGGACCCCATTACTGTTGAACCTGAACATTGATTGCAATGAGCTAATAGGGGGAAGTGAAAGATGTTTAGGCTGTATTCTGAGGGAAATATCACACTAAGCCATAGAGCAGGGGAGCCGCTACACGTGCAGTGAAATTCTGTGCATAGGGGCAAGAGCTAGATCTGGTAGGTAAACTACACCTTAATAGAGTCGCGTTGCCGTTTGCGCAGGGCTCGCTAGCCAAATGAAGGAGAGAAGCTTTATCTGGCCCTATATCTTCAGGGAGAGGGCAGAGGTAATTTAGAGCTCAGGGGAAAAAGCTACACTGTTGTAAGGGAAGAAATATGCATGTAATGGAAGAATACCAAGGCAAGTAAGGAGATGTTTGCAACGCATGGCATTCTCTATCAAGCTCCCAGGACAACAACAGGCACGGGGGAAGCGGCAGGTAGGAGTCCGCGACCGACAGACTTTGGGACATGTTTCTGGATTCATAAATGCAGTCATCAGGATTCAAGGTCTGCATTTACCAACAGTGAAGTTTACGAACAGTACCTTCCATAAGGTTTAGGTGAGAGCAGGACTAGTTCCACCGTCTATAATAAAGCTACATTTTAATTCTCCATTATAAGTTTTGTTTGTCTGATGTGTGTTTGTCTTGATTTTTGTGCATTGGAGTCTTAGCGTGCTTGTTGCCGTGTGCGGCGGCGTCGGAGGTTG